>NW_008578698.1:0-549 GCF_000257125.1 Entamoeba nuttalli P19 | reverse complement strand
TTAAGAGTTTAAAAGAATACTAAGTTAATAACAAAAGTAAATTAAATATCGCCACTACAAGAATGAATAAGACATAAGTTATTTTTAACAAACACTATGAAAAATAAATACCTAAGAAGAAATTAAATTTAAGTATTGAAAAAAAGAATAAGAATGGATGTTATAATTGTTAAAATTACTGACAATTTCAAAAGAAAAGAAAATAAAGAAAGTAATGAAGTACTAAATAAACCTTCCTAAAATGAAATTGTTTTATTTTAATATTCAATATAATGGTTAATATCATTTTTATTAGTATTGTTATTTCATTTCAATTACAATAATTCGTTGTGGTGTATATCGCTTTGGAAATTCATTTCCACAAAGTACATTTCTCATATCTTCATATCCAAATGAACTTTGTTTACAATACGACAATATTTTATTCTTTGATTTCCAAACTCGAATATCAGACTCTGACCCAAATGCAAATAACCAATCAGATGATTCTCCAAACAACCTAAACCCATACTGTACACATTTAATATCAAATTTCTTCATTCCTTTTAT
>NW_008578697.1:0-28624 GCF_000257125.1 Entamoeba nuttalli P19 | reverse complement strand
TTTTTATAATTTTTTTATAATTTTTTCTTAGTTGAGAGTTTTTTGGTTTTTTGTTGTTTCAACAATTCATTTTTTTTTTCTTTTTATTTTAGATTTTTTTTCTTTTAAAATGGGATTTATAAAACAAAAGAAATTCTATTCAGTTTGAAAGATATTAATAATTATGTGACAGATGTTCATTCAAAACTTGTTTCCAATTAGAATAAGCTTGACAATATTCTATAGATTCTCCTTTTGTAATGGTATATTTATTAACCATTTTTAATGAATTTAATGCCTGGTTTAATGAAGTAAAATAACCACTACCAACTGCACTTGCTAATGCTGCTCCTAATGAACCATCAGTTTGGTAAAGTTCAATTGTTGTATTTGTTACTGCAGATAATGTTCTAACAAATAATTCACTCTGAAACATATTTGTATAACATGCTTTAATTGTAGTAATAGACATTCCCATATTTCTCATTTGTTCAATTCCATATGCAAAGGCAAATACAATTCCTTCTTGTGATGCTCGAATAAGATGTTGTTTTGTATGAACATTAAAATTTAAATGTTCAATAGAACATCCAATAGAACTATTTTGTAACATTCTTTCACTGCCATTACCAAATGGGAGAATAACAAGACCATCACTTCCAATAGGAACTTGTTCAGCTAATTCATCCATTATATTATAATCACTATCAAGTAATTTCTTAATAAATGAATATAAACATCCAGTTCCATTAATACATAATAATATTCCATTTCTAGGTTGAAATTGGGAATTATTTACATGAATAAATGTATTAATTCTTGATAATTCATCATATAATGGAAGCTCTGTTATACCATAAACTACTCCTGATGTTCCTGCTGTAGATACAATTTCCCCTGGATTTAATACACCTAATGAAAAAGCATTATTTGGTTGATCCCCTGCTCTATAAGTAATAGGAATATCCTCAACCAATCCAAGTTCATTTGCAATTTCTTTTATTAATTTACCTTGAACACCAAACGTAGGAACAACATCTCCAAGTTGGTCATTTCTTAATCCTAACCAATTCATCATTTCAGTAGATATTTCTTGTCTTTTATAATCCCACAACATACATTCTGATAATCCAGATTGTGTTGTAGTTGGTTTACCAGTCATTCTAAAAGCAATATAATCACCAGGAAGTAATACTTTATAAATACGATTAAAAATCTCTGGTTCATGTTCTTTTATCCATGCTAATTTTGTTGCTGTAAAGTTCCCAGGAAGATTTAACAAATGTTTTAAACAAAAATCATGTCCAAGTTTTTGTTCTGCGTCATAGCCATATGACACACCTCTTGAATCACACCAAATAATTGCATCACGTAATACTTTTCCTTGAGAATCAATTAAAACAATTCCATGCATTTGATAAGATATACCAATTGAAGCAATATTGGAAATTGAAAGTCCATGTTCCTTTATAAAATAAACAATTTGTTGAGTAACTTGTTGAATATTTTTCCACCATTCTTCTACATTTTGTTCAGCAAATCCATCTTCTTTTGATAAAATTTTCATTTCCTTTTTAGGATAATAATCAGTAATTAAAGATGTTCCACTTTCTATATCAACTAATGACCCTTTTATTGATGAACTGCCAATATCATATCCAATACTTAATTTCATCTCAAATTCAATTTTTTTAGATACTTTTCTTATTGGTTCCATTAAAAAAAACTCTGAAAAATTAATGTGTTATTAAGATAATAACTATTTATTATTATTATTTTTAATTAAATGCTCTTTATCGTTATTTCCTTCTTTTGTAAAATTATCTTGGAAGTCATTTGAAAGTCTTTATTTTTTTAGAAGAATTATTCCTTTTACAATACACGTCAAACTATTCCTATAAAATATATTTTTAGATAAAAATACTTTCAAAGAAAAAGAAAAACCACTAAATATAAACTCAAAATATGGAAAATACTTTTGTAATATATTTTTTAATATCTTATTTATCAATTTTTTTTTTAAAAAACTGTAGTTGATGTGAAAAACATGAATTGTTGTCAATAATAGTATGAAAAATAATAGTATTATTAGAATAAAATTATAATAAAAAAGAGTTTTTTATGTGTTATTAAGATATACTTATTTTTTAAGATTACATAAAAATTCATTTCAAATGATTGTGTTGATACTCCTTCAATTATTTTGGACTGGTTTTAGTCAGTATAATTGCTCTATTGGATGTGGCAGTTCTTCAAATTGTATTGCAGAATATACATGTCCTTTATGCTTAGAAGGGTATGAACAAGATGGGTCATGTCTTTATTGTGATAATGATAATCTTGATTCAACATCAACAACTCTTAATGTAATGACTGTAAATGGATGTGAAAAACGGTCGTTAGTACATGATGGTGATAATATACCAACAAATGTAATAGAGTTAAAATTAGATGAAATTTATACTTATGTTTTTAGTCAAGATAAACCATATAGAAAATCCCCTTGTGGGAATGGAGGTTATGTTCAAGGATTTTGGGTTAAATTTGATTCTAAGGAAATGGAGAATGATACTATTTATTTGGATTTTTTAGTAACTGACCTTAATGACGAAGAAGATTCAGTTGACTATACTATGACTATTAATATTATTTCTCAACATCATGGAAATAAATTATGTGTTGGACAGTCGAGTTTAGGTAGTGTACTTTATCCTCATTTTCAAATGCCAAAACAAATGTTTATGAATGATGATACAGTCTATTATTATTTCTTCTCTTTAACAGAAGAAGTTGATTTAAAATTTTCGTTTTGTTTTACTGAAAGTGAAACAGAACGAGTAAGGTATTATATTTCAGGAGATAATCTTGAAATGCTTGCTGAAGTTAAACGAACTGGAACTGTTGAATTACCATTAGCATCTGAAGGATATTTTGGATATCCAGTGTGTATGCCACATATTTTTGGTAAAATGATTGATTTAGAATATGAATTTAATATTAGTGCAGTAATGTTAATGACAACCAAACGACAAAATAGAATACTTTATGTTGAAGAATATGAATGGGATGAAAATGATGATAAGCAGTGTGTTCAATTTTGGAATTATGTTACCGTAAATGGAAATATTGGAATTTTTCTTCTTGTTCAACCATCACATAGAGTTAGAAAATTTACTTTTATTACTCAAGAACATAATTTGGATATATATGTATCTTTAAGAGTTATTTGTCCAAATAATTGTCATAATGATATTGGAAATGGATATTGTTCAATATCTGAAGAAAAATGTATTTGTAAAGAAGGATATGGTGGAAGTGATTGTCATTTATTATGTTATTATAATAATCAATGGCAACCAAGTACTAATAAAGGAGATAATCAATGTTATTTTGGAAGTTCTTATTGTTCTGAAACTTGTTCATGTGAAGATGGATATATATTAGTTAATCATCGATGTGTTTCTTATAATTGTACGTCAAGAATTAAAGATAAAACAATAGAATGTTTTGATGGTGACATAAATTGTGATATAGATTGTAAATGTAAATCAGGATATAAATTATTTAATGAAAAATGTATTCTTGAAACATGTGGAAATGGTATGAGAGATGAAGGAGAAGATTGTGATGGAGGAGAATATTGTAATGAATTTTGTAAGTGTCAAAGTAATAAATATATTCCATCTTCTCATATTCAACAATCATGTCAACCAAAAATATCATCAGGAACAATTGCAGGAATAGTTTGTGGGTGTTGTGTTGTTTTATTAATTATAGTTCTCATAATCATTGTATTTATTATTTATAAATTCTCACATTCTATTCAATTACTTCTTAATGATGATATATGGAAAAGTCAACAACCTCCATATTATATGTATATTAGTGGATCAAAAAGATATTCGCCTGAATTAAGTAAAAGTCTTAAATTTTCAATTACACCATTAAGTCTTGATTTTGGTCGTTCAGAAATTCCAACAGAAATATTTGAAACAAGATATCAAGAAATACATGTAAAGAATTTATCAAAAAGGAAAGACATGATGATTATTTTTCATACTCCAAATAATCCTAAATATGTTTTTCATTTTAATCCTCAAGTAAAAATTCTTGGTCCAAGAAGAAGTACAGATATTGTTGTTTTTATGACTCTTCATTGTACTACAAAAATAAAAAATGTATGTATCCCTTATACTGTTTGGTTTAGTAAATCAAGAAGGTATCTTAATAAAATTGCTGAGTTATTAAAAGAAAAAACATTTAATGATTGGAGTCAAAGTGATCAATTACAAATGGAAAAAGAATTAAAAAATATTCCTCTTCATTGTCATGGTAATTTTGTTATTGCTACTGAAGCTGCATGTTCTACTCATATTGATATGGATGAATTAAATATATCAGAAGAACCAATTGCTGAAGGAGCAATGGGAAAAGTATATATTGGAGAATATCGTAGTGTTCCAGTAGCAATTAAAGTTTTTAGATGGGAGAACTTAACAGAAGAAGAAATGAATGATTTAAAGAATGAAGTAATAAATGAATGTGAAGTAATGAGTAAATTAAGAAATCCATTTATTGCAAATTATATAGGATCAATAACATATATACCACAAATATCAATGGTTACACAATTTTTTGTTTTAGGATCATTAGGTGAATATTTAAGAAAAAATAAACCAAATTACCTTAGATTACCATATAAATTAAAAATTAGAATGTTATTTGATACTGCAAGAGGAATGCAATTTTTACATGAAAATAGAATTATGCATTTAGATCTTAAACCTGATAATCTTTTAGTTAATTCTTTATATACAGATTCAAGTTGTTGTATTAAAATTACAGATTTTGGTACTTCAAGATTTAATAAAAAAGCTAATAATTTAACAGATAAAGGACTTGGTACTCCAATTTATCTAGCACCAGAATGTTATCATGATCATTATACATTTGCAGGAGATGTTTATTCATTTGCAATTACTGCATGGGAAATATTTTATCAAGACGAACCTTATAAAGACTTTAAATCTTTATTTGATATTAAAAGATTTGTTGAAAATGGAGAAAGACTTAAAATTGATATAAAAATGCCACAACCATTAAAAATTTTAATTACCGAATGTTGGGCACACTCATTTGAAGACCGTCCTCAATTTTCTGAAGTTTGTGATAAAATGGTAAATGTTATTGAGAATGTTGGTGAACATGTAGAATTAGATGAAGGAATTGACATGAATGATATAGAACAATTTATACAACAAAGAACAGAAAAATTTGAATTATTTAAATCAAATTTATAATTAAATTCATTTATATTGAAGAGAATTATTTTTATTATTATGAATTAATATATTTACAATAAAATAAAATCAATTAACTCAATTTAAGAATTATAATTTGATGTATTTCAAATTTATTAATAGAAGAAGAAATATTAAATAAATCATTATCATTCATTTCTTTATATAATTCAGATAATCTTGAAACACAACATCTTTTATTTTTCGTTTTTGCTATATGAATAAAACCAATTCTATTTCCAAGAGTAAATAATGAACAATTATTATCATGAAGAGAAAATGAAATAATCATGTTATCTTTTAATTGATACTTTTTTTTCGTTTTTGTTGAATAAATAAAATGTGTTTGATTTGTTATTTGGTTAAATTCTTTTTTTATTATTTTATCTTCAATATAAATACAAACCCATTCTTTTTCTTTTGTTTGTAAATTAATTAACAAACTCTTTTGATTTATTACTATTTCATTAAAATTTTTATTTGTTTCTTTCATTGTTTTTGATGAAAATATCATTTCCCATTCACTTTTTTCTGACATTTCTTGAATAATAGTAATTAAAATATCATCTACTTGTTGTTCATCATCAATACCATTCTGTTTATCTTTTTCTTTCTTAAATCTATTTATTATAAAATCTTCATTTTCTTTTCCATTAAATGTATTTTTTTTATAAAAGCATAACATTCCTTGAATATCAATTTCATTTTCTATGTCTTGATGTGAAATAAATTTTATAAATGAATTATAAACAGTATCATCCTCAATATTAATTGTTTCAATATCAATTGAACTTAATTGTATTATAGGAACACCTATTTTAATAATATCTCTTCCATTTACATTAACTTTACATATAATTTCTCCACTTTTATTAAATAATATAATAATATTATTGTCTTCAGTTAATCGATACATTTTACAATTCATTTCTTCTTTTGTTTCATCATAAAGAGAAAATAAAGTACATTGTACATCATGTATTTCATTATAATAATTAAGTTTATTCATCCCTTCTATTTCAAACCCAATCACATTACCATAGCCATCAAATATAACAATACATAATGATATTTCAATTTCTAAATGTGATATTATTTCGTTTTGTATTGTCAAAAGATAATTTTCTTTTACTTCAATCATATCCCATCCTTCTCCAAACATTTGTTCAATCCATCTACATTTTGCTACTTCATTAATTTGTTTATCAGCAAGTATTCTTCTTTTATTCTGTATTTCTATTAAACCTGTATCTACTTGAGGAGTATCTTTATGTTCTTCAAATAAAATACTTGTTGTATTTGTTTCACATTCCATTGGAATAATTTCTTTATTATCTTTTGTTTCTGTTAATTTTGGAATGTTATCATTTTGTAACTGACTTCTAATAACAGTATTTTGTTCTTGAATATTATATATTTCATATTTTCTTTCTAATACTTTTATTTGATTTTTAAGATCACTGATTTGTTGTATTAACTCATCAATAAGACTTTTTACTTCTCTTGAGAGTTTTGCCTTTAACTCTTTATTTTCTACTTGCTCAATTAATTCATTAACTGGTTGTTTAATTGCTTCTATTACCTTTTTTTTTTCATTATAATTTTCAAATATTTGAAACCGTTTTTGGTCATGACTCATTTTTTTTGGTAAAATATTAAATGAAGGTAAAACCCGTTTTACTCCTTCTGTCATTGAATGTAGAAACACTATTTTTTCTATTTAAAAAAATTATAATAAATTAAATAATAAACTTTATTATTGATTATAGTATTACATTGAATTACCACCTAACACACAAGTATACACAATTTCTCCTAACCTAATCTTTATCGTTGCTGGTTTAAAACTCACTAAACATTTATCAAAAGACAGTAATTCATATGGCTCTTTTAAATGTTCAGTTCGATACATTAATGAAGAATGAATTTTACGTTCTTCATAATACTTTTCTAAATTAAATGACATCATTACCGTATCAAGTAAATCAATCAATGAAAGAATTTCTGGAGAAGTTACTTGTATTGATAAAAATTCTGTGTTTTGTTCAGGGTTTAATAATAATTCTAATTGACCAAAGGTGATAGTAAAAGTTGGAAATCTTTTTATTTTTTTTCTTACCTCTTGAACAAATAAAGGAATTTGATGTTCACGTAAACTGAATTCTTTTGTTAAAGAAATATGAAGTGACTGAATAGGTTTAAAGTCTTGACTAAATTGATTTGTTTCTTCCATTATTTTATTTTTTATTTCTATTGGAATTTCAATATATACACTCCCAGGATATTCTCCAATCTTATGAGGTCGTTGTTGAATCCTTCCAATATCAACTTCCTTTTTTTCATGTGATCTCATTGGAAGGAAACGTGATTCAAGTTCATTTAATAGTTGGAATAAATCATTAGTATCTGTTAGACTAACTGCTTTTTGTGTTGATGTCTCTTCGTGGTCAGTCATATGTTGAAGAATAAGATCTTCAATAAGAAAAAGTAATCAAAAAATAAATCTCAAAAAGAAAGAAAAGGAAAGAAACAATGTTTTATAGTTAAAGTAAATTATAAAATAATAAAAAAATAAAAAGGGCAACTCAAAAACAAAAGAATTCATTTACTTAAGAAAATGCCTAAAACAAGTAAAAAAACTTATCGTGAACAACGAGCAGCAAAAAAAGCAGCTAAAGAATGCAAAGCAATTAAACTTCAAAACGAAGAAAATGAATATAAAAAATTACCAAAATCTTTTGTTATAAGAAGAGGAAAAATAGGAAAATCAAGTAAGGCATTAGTTCAAGACACAAGATTTGTTATGCTTCCATTAACTGCTATTAATTTACAAGAACGACCATCAAATACATTAAGTGACTTAAAATTTGCAGCAATGGAAATGTGTGTTTCACATATGTTGATTTATTCCAATTCAGCAAGTGGACTTCATTTAAGAATTGGTAAATTACCAAGAGGTCCTACTTGTTTATTTAAGGTAGAAGAATATACATTAAGAAAGGATATTCAAAAGAGTTCAGGAATTATGTATCCACCAAATTCACCAGAAATGACAACATCTCCATTACTTATTTTGAATGGATTTAATCAAGGTGGTGAACAATTAAAAACACTAAGAATTGTTTTACAACAATTATTCCCACCAATTCAAGCATCAGTTGCTAAAATAAAAAAATACAGAAGAGCTTTATTATTTAATTACGATAAAGAAACTGATATGGTAGAATTAAGACATTATGTTATTCGTGTTAGAGATTCTAAGAGAGAAGATATTGAAGGAAATAATGAAGATGAAGAAAAAGAAGAAAAAGTTGTTTTACCTGTAAATAAAATGGGTAAAGAAAATATTGAAAAACAAAAGAGTTATGTTAAATTAATTGATATTGGTCCAAGACTAAAATTACATTTATTATCTATTAACAGTGATTTCATGAAAGGTAAATGCTTATATAGATTATATGATTATGATGATGATGAGGCTTGGATGAAAGAAAACACTGAAAAAGTAAAACAAGCCGATCAGCAAAGAAGTGAAAATATACAAAAATTAAAAGAAGAACAAAAGAAGAAAAAAGAGCAACGTATGAAAATGGAAAAAGAACAACAAGAAGATGATGAAGATGATGCTGATGACCAATTTTATTTTGATGAAGAATTAGAAAAAATGGAAGAAGAGGATTAACTTAACCAACAAAATATATTTTTTCCCCTTCACTTTAATGAATTGATTATTTTAGATTGGTACTAAATAATTTTGTGTTATATGTTCATTTCAAATTGAAACAATAAAACTCACTGAATTTTTACATAAGTTATTCATTTTAAAGTTATTAACTTTAATTAACACATTTTGAAGACATGAAAAATAAAATAAAGTTCATCATTTCAATAAAAGAATCAACTATAACGATTCTATTTAGTTTTATTGTATTTTAGTTGTTTGTATAATTCTCTTCTTCGTTTAATTCAATAAAAAGAATCAACATAATAAATGAACTTTAATAACCTAAGAAGTTTATCAAAACAATTGGTTATCACTACGAAATAAATAACAAAGAATCAAAGAAAAACCTTGCATATTATTTGTAAAAAAAGAATATAACAATAAACTTTTTGAGATAAGAAATGTGGAACCACCTCATATCGATAAAGTTCCACATCATATAGAACAAAAAATTCATAACATTGTAATATCTAATTATTTTAATATGAATTATCAAGAACATGAAGAATATGGGAAATTGAATATTGTGTCGTTAGTAAGAATAATTCCTTATTTAAGTCATTACAGAGAGGTATTTACATTTATCCAAATTAATAAAAAGTTTATGTCAACTTTAAAAGAAGTTGAGATTAGTCCAAATTATCCACCACCCCCTTCTCCATTAGAATATCCTCGTAATGTGTTTTTTCAACAAAAAGCATTTTTAAAGGAATTAGATATATTTCAAAAATTAAAGATATTTGAATTATATGGAAATTCTTCTCAAATGCAATTGGTTATGAGCAATAATCATAATGTAAAACTAGCTATCAAAAATTTTAACATTAGCAATGACTTAGATGAAATAGAAAAATCAGATAAAAATCGTTTTATTGAAATACGATATGATGGAGAAGATCCTATTAAATTAATCAGTTTCAAATCACTTCAACGAGCAACTATAATACTTCAAGGAGAAAATAAAGTTAAACAATATTTATTTAAAAAACATCAATTAAATTATGTTAGATTGATATTTCATAATTCTATTGATATGGACTTCATTAATTCACTTCAACTTTATCATGTTTCAACTTTAGTTATTCAAAGTAATTCTATTGATGAATTACAACAAGTTCTTTATCTTCAAAAACTAACAGAAGTTAATTTTAATCTTATTTTTTGTAGTGAAAAAGATATCTCTTCTTTGAACAATCCTTATCATCTTCATTTACTTCAAATTCAAAAGAAACAAAATGACCAAATTATAAAAAAACAACCATCTCCTTATATTCAAATTGATGGATCAAAAAATATAAAGAGTATTGAACTTCTTCAAAAATATATTTCCATTAAACATTATCACTTTAAAGATAATGCCTCTATTAGAAACTATAAAGAAATAAAACATCTAATCTTAGATGATTGTGTCATTGATACTTCAGTTGATATTGACGATTTTTATCCACCACAATTAGAAGAACTAACTTGCAATGATGATTTTCTTCCATTTAATAGTTCAATAATAAAACTAACACTTCAAAGACATAATGGTAAATTAAATCTTTCACGATTCTCTCAATTAGAATATTTAATATTGGAGGAATGTACTTTTGACCCTAAAGACACTCACCCACTACAATTACCACGAACTTGTCGTATTTTACACATCAAATCATTAATAAAAACAGAGTCTTTAGATCTTTCATTGTTACGTGATATTGATGAATTAATTGTAGAAAAACTGTATCAAAGTCAAATTACATTACCAACATTTCTTTCTAATTTGATTATCCTTCAATCTCGTTGTTTTGCTCTTACAAATGCAGAATCAATTCATCTTCATAACCTAGCATTACTTCAGTCAGAACTTATCTTCTTTGATATAAATAAAGTAGCAGAAAATCTTGACTGTTTAGTATTTAATTAATAAAAAGCAAAAAATTAGTGAATTAATACTTATTTGGTCGAAATGTCACTTGGCTTAATTGACTTCATATTATTTAAGACTGCAACAACTTCATCTTTTGGAATTACCCCAATTTGACCTTGTTTAATAAATGATTCAAGACAAGGAAGAGTTTGTTTAAACATCTCGTCTTCATCAGCACTAATATTAAATTTAAAAGTCTTGAGTTTATTTAATTCATCTAGAGCTTCTGTAAACTTATTTTGTTCCACTAATTGAGAAATAACATTTAATGTTGTTGAAATTACTACTTTAACATCTTGACTTCCAATAGTTTCGACTAAATCTATTGAACCTTCAATAACAGCTTTCATTTCTGATCCATTAGGTGCTTTGTATTTCATAACAACTTGAACTTTAAGAGAAGGCATATTTTTAATCACACCAGGATTAGTAACAGTATATCTGATTGGAATTGCTTCTGAAGAAGAAACTATATGCATTGAATTTACTCCTTTGTCTAATTCAATTCCTTTTGGATGTTTATAAGTAAATTCAACATCATATCCTAAATTCTCTCTTTTCATAGCAGCATCAACTCCTTTTTTGATATTGTCTAATCTAACTGAACTAACACGACCTTTAGTTGTAGTTGCAATATTAGAGAATGAACCAATAAATGAGTCACAATCTTCAAAGAAAAACAAATTCACAACAGTTGACCCATGTTGTGATTGTAAAACTTGAATGATTTTATTAACACTATCAGTACCAAGCCCTTTATTCTGCATCCCATCAGTACAAAACAAAACATCACCACCTGTCCTTATTGCTAACAATATAGAAATCCATAACCCTGAAATTGAAGCTGTTCTTCCATTAGTGTTTATTGAATCTATTTTTTCCATTAAACTTTTTAAACTTTCAGAAATTGGATGAATGGTAGGATAATTCTTTATTTTCTTTTCAATAGCATCAAAAGATAAATCTGAGTCAATTTGAACAATATCGGACATTCCATCTCCAATAATAAAACAATCACTTTCAAATAAAACAATAGCAACCTTGTCTTGTGGACGTGAAAGAACTAATTCTTGGATCTTTTTTTTAATTGTTGATTGAATACTATAAATTCTATTACCTTCCATAGAACCAGAAATGTCAATACAATAGACATGGGTTTTTATATCAGTGGTTTGTTTTCCAGAAGTTAGTTTGAATAAACCAAAGCCATTATTTAAAGGAGTAACAGAAGAAGATGTCTTACCACAAAATGGGCAAGGAGAAGAAGTAAGAACAGCTCCACATGAACAATAACTAATTTTTCCTTTTGACACTGGCTGCTTTAAGTTTTCAGGGTCAAAAGAAAAAGAGAATTTAAATCCTTTAGTAATCTTAGTCTTAGCTAATTCCTTTTCACTTGCCTCCATCTTATATTTTTTATTAGTTCTCAGGAAAACAATTAATGATGTTAATATTTTTTTTTTAAATTAATTAAAAATTAATAAATAATGAGCACTTTTTGAGATAGAGTTGATTTTTTAAGTTTTAAATCTACTGAATAACCATACTTGCTGTGAACAAGAATACCTATATTCAAAAGCATAATGTATGTAAAAGGGCTTGTAAAGATTAAAGAAACAGCAGTAGTAAATAAAGCCATTCTTGTGAAAACTCCAAGGAGGAAAGCAAGAACTCCAAAACACATATTTGCTTGGGTTTGACATTGCATATTATACAAAGCAACTCCATAACAACAATACCATGTTAATATAATTAAGAAACAAATGATGGCAATTCTTGTTGAATGGAAATGGGCTGAACGAGGTCCAACAAGAACGGTTTTAAAAGTTATGTAAACAGGTTCTCCCATTCCTATGTCTCCAATTACAATATAGCCAGAGTGTATATACAATAAAATACCAATAAATAATAACAAATAAGAAAGTGGCATCTTTCTATACTTTCGAATGAATGTGAATGGAACAAACCGAGTCAAATAAATTAATGGCTTGAATCTAAACAATAATCCAGCAATTATACAACATACCACTAATCTGATTTCTATAAAAAGTAAGACAATATTTGTAAGAATAAAAAAAGAAAGAGTCAAAATATATTTTCTGTGATTAAATGTTTCTTTCATTTCTTGTTCATCTTCTTGAATAGAGTCATCTTCAAATAAAACAAGAAGTTTTGCTTTATAAATTTTTTGATGAGTTAAGTAATATTCTTGAGCATCACATTGATATAAACGAATATCTTTATCATTTTGATCCATTTGACAATATTCTTCTCCATTAATATACAATTTAACAAGTTTTACTTTTTGTAATGAAAAAACAATTCCTTCAAACTTAGAATAAGACTCAAGTGTTTCAAATGCAGAATTATGATTATAATACTTTTGTGCTGTAGGTTTTAATAATAAAACTGTATCTTTGTAAATATATAAATCTTTGTCATAAATAAATCCATCCTTAAATACATAGATATGAACAACATTATTTTCCATAGTTGGACATTCAACTTCTCTAATCCCACCTTTATGATAAACATGTAAATTTTTTTGATGATAATGACCACTCCAATACATCGAAAAAGGAAGATTATCATTGAAGTCTTTTCTAAGACAATTAAGTAGAGTATCATTTTCTTCAACAACAACTGAATTAATTGGGTAATGTCCAGCAAGGATTGTATGAGTTGTTTTTCGTTCAGTTAGTTTTTGTTTTAATATATTATATAATGAAATATTGACTATTCCTTCTCCATCAACAGGTAAAGAAGTTTCTTGAAACATATCGATTAAAATAACTCTAATAGTTTGGTTATCTTTAGTAATATCCCGGACAATCAATTTTTGATCTCCAGAAATTAGATAATCTTTAGCATAGTTTTTTTCTTCAACACCATATATCATTCCATCACTGTCATGATTTCCACGAATATCAATCCAATGATCAGAAAGACATTTAGGTACTCCATTTAATGGCTCATTTTCTGATTGATTAAAATTATTACTATTACAAAAATATCTTTTACATACATTGTCTACTCTAGTTCTATAACCTTCCCACTCTTCTCGGTGTTGCATTGGATAGTTTGTAGCAGCAATTTTTTGACCTTTCGTGATATCTCCAGTAACAACAACAAGTTCAGGTTTTGTTTTCTTTAAGGTTGAACTACAAAATTTATTCATCCTTTTAATTGCATGACTAATCCACCATTTAGAAAAGTGAGGGTCTGAAACTTGAACTATTGTAAAAAAAGTGTTGGATTGTTTTACTATTGTTGGGGTTGGATAAATTTCAGGTGGGAGAGCTGGATAAAACACATAAAGAATAATACCAAACAACGTTATCCAAACAATAATAAACAAAATAACATCGATAATCATAAAGATAGATTCGAAACGTTTCATAATTTTTTTTGCTTTTATAATTCCTTAAGTTAAGACTGCCATTCGTGAATGTTGAAATCCTCAAAGGTTCTTTTAAACACTAAAAACAAAAGTAAGAAGAAAAGAATAATAGACTATTCATTTCGAGTGAATAGAAAAAAAAATCCAGAAAATGAATCTAAAAAGGAAGATAAAAGAAGGAGAAAAAAAGTACGTTGAAACGAATAAAAAAAATGTAAAAAGTTATGAAGAACAGAGGAAAGAAAAGAAATAGATAAAATAAAGGGAATTACTTTTTGAATAAGAAATGACTGAACTAGCAACTTGATAAATCAGTATTATTAACATTAATAAATCAATGAGTAAACCAGTGTTTAATAATACTGACTCAACACCTATTTCTAAAGATTCACAAGGAAAACCATTACAATTATGTTTATGTCCATTATGTATTAATGGAATTCCTAATTATAATGATACTAAAACAGATTTAATTTCATGGATTTATATCATCAGAATCATCCTTTTTTCATTAACAAAGCTCTATCCTCAAACAGAATATTTTACTTTGAAAAAAGATATTTATGGATTTGTTGCAGATCATTGGTATACATTTTCTACATTAAAACAATGTTTGTCATTCTTTTTTTCTTTTATTATGTATAAACAATTGTTATTTTGTTATTTAATAATCAACATTAAGTACTAATATTTTTATTAGTTTTAACAAATCCATCTAAATGGAAGAAATCTTTTCTTGATGCATTAAGTCATTCACCCTATTTTGAATCAGGGTATAGTGCTTATAAAACTACGGGGTATTGGAAATTAAGAGTTAAAGACAATCCTTGGTTAGGTAATTTACAACCAAAAGCCATAAATGTAATATACTCTGCAGATGACATCATACCTTGTCAACAAAAACCAATTGTTGTGATGTCATTATCAACTAAGAAAAGAATGGTAGATTTAAAAGATAATTTCCATGAGATTCAAATGAGATTAAGAAATAGCTATATTAAAATTTATGAATATACACAAAGTATGCTTGAAAAGTGTGACTTTGAATTACAAAGAAATATTAGTTATGATATGAAAATGCAATTATTAGCAAAAGTTGAAACCTTTAAAAATCTTAGAATGGGAGTATATTTTTTAATGAAAACTCTTAATGAAAATGAAACGTCCTATAAACAAAGTCAAAGTTGTAGAAATCATTATTCAGGATGTTTATTTTTCAATGTAATATTGAATTAATTTATGTTATTTCTTTTTGTTTTATCATTTCTAAAACAGTTACATAATCACATCATATTTAAACTAAAAATAAACAATTTAATAACGAAAAGACAGAAATCTTAAATACCAAAAGTCAAAACGAAACGAAAAGTTTGTTATTTTTATTTTTATAGATATTACCAAAACATGAAATAAAAAAACAAAAAGAAAAAAGAGAATTTTGTTAAACTGTAATATTTAAATAAAATGGAACGACCTTGTAACACCCCTGTTTTTAATGAAGTTGACTCAACACCGATTCCTCCAGAAATACCAGAAGATGAAGAATATCATTTAAAATTATGTTTATGTCCATTATGTAAACATGGAATGGAAGTTTTTGGAGTTAAACGACCAGTTTCATGGATATTGATTTGTCGAGTAATATTATATTCATTAATGGAACTACATAAAGGAACAGTTTATTTTTCTTTAAAAGATGATATTCATGGATTTGTTGCAGACCATTGGCATATTTTTGGACAATTAGACCAATTTAAAACCAATCCAAATAGATGGAAAAAAGCATTTCTTGATGGACTTAGTCATTCACCATTTTTTCAAAGTGGAACATTAACATTAAAGAGACCTAATTTCTGGAAATTAAGAAGAAAGGATTGTCCATGGGTTAAACAGAAAAAAAGTAGTTTAATAGAAGAAAATGATGATCAAGGAATTAAAGAAGGTAAAGAAGAAATACAACAAAACTCATTTTTTCAAGCCATTGGAGATTCACCTATGCCTGAATTTAATGGAATTCCAACAAGAGATAATGCAAAAGAATTCCTAAAAACATCAGTTGAAAATACTAAGTGTCAATTAGATAAGTGTCAAATAATTTGTCAAAATCTTAGTAAAGACCCACAATTAAATCAAAATATGAAGATGATTAACGACCAATTAAATTGGATTCATAATTCTCTAAATGTTATTTCTGCTAATATTGAAACAACATTGTTTTAAAGTATTTCAGATAATTATCACTTAAGAAAATTTAACATAGTTCCTCTCTCTATCATCGATTCTTTTTTCATTAAATTTTATTTCATTGTTTTTTATTTTATAAGTTAATTAAAAATATATTATTAAAGAAGTATAATTAAAATGACTAGCAACGTGATAATAATCTTTATTGATACTCCTTTACTTCTTGTATTATGATTTGGTGTAACAACACAAATACCATCAGTATTACAACTATACCCAATAGCACAACTATCACAAACTGGTTCACACCCAGCAATCCAATGAATATTATTAACTCCTATTATTGTAGAATTTGTTCCTGAACATTGTGTTTTATTACAACTAAATGCATTTATATCACAATATTTTGCAGTAGAATATAATTCACGTTCTATTAAATAAGAAGAAGTAATAAGAAATGATTCAGTATTAATTGTTGTAAAATTTAAAATAATTCCATTAAAATAACCTGTACATTTATTTATTGGAATATATGTTCTTATACTTAATTGATTTGATGAATAATATGTTTTACTATTTAATTTACTACATAAATTAGAAATTGATGAATTAAATGTTGTTAAGTTATTGTTTAAGAAATCATTTATAAGAACAAATGAAACATCATTTAATGTAATAATATTATTATTTTCAAATGTTAATGTAATATTAAATTCACTATACATTTCTCCAAATAAATGAGGAGTATCATAATATATTATTACAATTGTATTTTGATCAGTACTTATTACATTCCATCCATTTTCATTTTCATCAACAAATATTAAAGTTTCTGATGAATTAAAAGATAAAGCATTCCAGTCAAATTTAACACCACTATCAATAGTTGTATCAAGAATAACTGTATTAGGTGAATAAAAACATTGATTTTTAGTATATTCTAAAGGAATAATTAATGAAGAAGAATATAAAGTATTTAATTTTAATGAATGAATATTAAATGGAATAACAACATTACTAATAAGAATGACATCAATGTATAAATCTTTTCCAATATAAGAATAAGGAATTTCATAATGTCCATCATTCATTTTATATAATGTATTATTTATTCTAAGATATTTAGAAATAATATTAGTATCAAAGATGTGTATTGCTACACTTTCATTTTTACTTTCATTAGTAATTAATTGTGGAATTGTATTAAATCTACATGATTGTTGTTGTACAGAAACTTCAGTAATAAATGTAAATTCATCAACAATTTGTCCTGTAACTTGTTCAAACATATTTTCTTTTACTAAAACTGTTCTTTTAAAATAATCTATTATAAATGGATCATCTGTAGCATTGTCTATTTTAAAAAAACCAGAAATCATACATTGATGTGGTTTCATTGATGGTCCACTTAACCCTAAACATGAACCACATCTTCTTGTAGTAAATGTATATGTTTCTTCATCTTTTAATGACTCATGAATATAACATTCAGATTCAATAATTAATCCTTTAACAACATCTTTAGCATTTGGTATATTATCATAACATTCTGATTCAATTGAAATTCCAAATTCATTCATACGATCAATTAATCCTATTTTAAAAGTACTCTGTTTGATTTAATTTTCTTTCTTTTTTTATTTTCTTTTAATTGTATTTAACAAACAACACATGGTGAAATAAATGTTCCAATACAACATACAATACAATAAAATAAAAGAATCATTTATTATTTCTTAGAATAATTCTTTTATAGTTCATATTAATTTTATTTTATATTAATCCTTATAAAAACATTATTTATTATTAATTAATGATTTAATGGAAATAATTCATTATTCTTGACTGAAATTAATTAAACGACATTCTTTAATTTAATTGACATGTTTATCATTACTTTTTTAACTTTTCTTATTATAATAAATAATATTTCATTAAAAAATGTGTGACTTTTTAATGGATGAAGGTAAGTTACATTTAATGATATAAATAACAATTAAATAACAAAAAAGATTTAAAAGAAGAAAAAGTAAATTTATTAAAGTAATTTTTGATTAATAAAATGATAATTAATGAGAATATTTTTTTTAAATGTTAAGATAATCAGGGAGTAATGAATGTATAAAAACAAAATCATAAGTAAGAAATAAAAAAGGTATTGTTTTAATACAAAATAAATAAAAAAAAATAAAGAAGTAAATAATAAAAAACTAAAAAAGTAAAAGAAGAAGAATGGTAGAGACTGAAGCAGGAAGTTTTATATTTTTTGCAGTTGTTGATGATAGATTAGGATTAAAAGAAGGGACACAAGATGAAAAGATATTATATTATATAGCACCAGAAATGGAATTTGAAACATTAGTAATTAGTATTGGTCATATGCAAACAGTTATTGGAATTTGTCAACAATTTAATTCAAAAACAAAATACTTTAGAACTAAATTAACAGTTACTTTCTTTGTATCACCTCAAGAACATATTTATTATATGTTGAGAGTTGGTAGAACAGATGCATTAGATGAATATTTACCATTTTTATCACATTTAAGTGATTCATATTCAATGTTATATAATAATGATTATTCAATTGAAATGAAACCATTAATGGCAAATCTTTTTACACCAGTTTTTCAAAATTATAGATTTAATGAATTATTATCATTTAATTATTCATTCTTTGAAAGAGCTGTATTAACACATAAATCTTATTTATATCTTTCTACTATTATAGAACGTTCAAAACAAGAATATCCAGAATTAGCTAGTTTTGTTATTGTTTATAATAATTCTATTCTTCACTCTGATTTATCTCGTAACGATACATTAACATTATATCTCTTTTTATCAAAACTTATTCAACCAACAGAATTAGTAATGGCATCTCAAGAATTAAATTGTTTAATTCCTGAAATAAAAAATGGTTGGGTATTAGAACCACAAAAATTAGCACCAATATTTTTAACATTAAACAATAAAAAAGTACGAGTATTTATTAATATTTATATTAGAAAAGAAACTAAATCACAAATTTT
This sequence comes from Entamoeba nuttalli P19, assembly GCF_000257125.1. Classification (NCBI taxonomy): domain Eukaryota; phylum Evosea; order Mastigamoebida; family Endamoebidae; genus Entamoeba; species Entamoeba nuttalli. The sequence goes on along the minus strand of NW_008578697.1, from coordinate 9,093 downwards.
ATTTATTCCTATCTTTTATAAAACTATGACTGATTTCTTTGATAATAAAAAAGGATTTAATTGTGAAACTCTCTATGTTAATGCTTTAAAGAAAATTATTTCTCTTATAAATGATTCTAACGTTGTTATTACAAAAGAAAATTTACCTCTTCATCTCCATTTGTCTTTTTCAACAAATTGTCTTAAAACAAATTTGTTAATAAAAACAAAAAATCAAGGAGAATTTCTTTTTATTTTATTCATTCGTAGATTTGTTGAACTTCTTAAAAGTAATGGTTGTAAATTATCTGAAATATGGATTAACTCTCAAACATTCCAATGGGTTGCTTCAAAATTTGGATGTTCAAGAGAATTATTTTTATTTTCAAGAAATATACTTGAAGGTTCTTCATTAAAAAAATTAACAGAAGAAATGGATTTGTTAACTTCTCCAATTTTTATTTAATCGCCTTTTTCATTTAATTATAATTTAATAGTAAAAGAAATTATAAAAATAATATTTTGATTTTTGATCTTTAAAATTTTTATCTAATTTTATTTTAATTATGAGTATTAGTGAAACAGAATCAGAACTTCAATCTCATTCAACTACACCAGATGAATTAAATAAAGAAATTGATGAGGAAAATGAACATCAATCTTTTTTAGATAAAAATGAAATAGAACTTCCTTTATTTAATGATGAGTTAAAAGAAGAAATAACTGATTATTTCCATCCAAAATGTATTCAATGTGATAATATTTATTCAGGAGATAATATATATTTTAAACAAACAACTACAGTTAGTGAAATACCTTCATTTAAACCATCTTTAAGATATAATAAATCTCGTGGTAGTTATCATTAACATTTATTTTAATCAATGAATTATTCATTGGATAACCATTGATAATATAATTCAGTATTTAATAATTGACTTCCTCCAAGAATTACTTCTGTTGAACTTTTCATCTTTAATAATGTTTTGTGAAGTTCAATCTCTTCAAATGGTGTAAATCCACCATTAATCCAAATTATCATTTTATTTGAATTAAAATCTTCATTTATTGTTCCAAGAATAAGTTCAAATGATTTATTGAATATCATTTTCTTTTCTGCTACAATACGTGTTATTAATGGATGAAATTCTTTATCATTAAATAAAGGATTTAGTTGAAATAATGGAAGTATTTGATGAGTTGGTCCACATTTCATATTTATTCTTTCTGATAGGATATTCTTATTATTATCTGTCTTTTGGTTATATAATGTCATCATTAATGAAAGGTTTTGATTCACTTCTCGTGGAGTTTTTTGATTAATATGGAAATATTGTTGACATTCAAGTTCTTCTAAACTATATTTTTTATTAAATTCATCTTTAGCATCATTTATTATTGGAATTATTTTACTAATCTGTTCTTGGGTTGATACTCTTTTACTAAAATTGTTTATATTAAATAATTCTTTTGTAGTAATTTCTTTACTGGGATTTAATATCATTTCTTCTATTGCTTGACGTATTACTTGACTTGGTGAACATGCTTGTAGTTTTTGACAATAATTATTAATAAATTCTTCTGGAAGAACGTCATAATTTGAATTAATAAAAGGGTCTGCAAAATCAAATTGAAAAACCTTATTTTCTTGTTGTGGAAAATTAACGAAAGAATCATTAATTCCATACACTTCATTAAATAAAGAATACATTGATCTTGAGATATAAAGTGGTGTATATCCATCAATACTTCTATCTAATAATAATAAAATACATGGCTCACCTTCTTTTTTATTTAATCTCTTTTTTAAGTCTATTGCAAGTGTTCTTGTTTGACAACAAGAAGTTTGAGTAATTCTAATAGAATTAAATAATAACCAACAATAAAATAAAAATACACAAACATTATTGGATTTATATTATGAGCTTGAATGAATGATGTTAAAGAATCAATATCATTTGAAGCTGAAATAAATGAACGAGGAGTAACATATTTCCAATTAATATCAACACATTCAATATTATTAATAACATTATACCTATCAGCAATATTTAATTCCATAATTATGTTCTCATTTAATACTCCAGTTTGAGTAAAAATAATAGACTCTTTCCAATACACTTTGTCGTGTAAATGGTTCTTTAATAACTGAATATTATTATCATTAAATGTTAATATAAATATACCAATTCTATCTAATTGTGGTTGTTTATTGATTATTATATTTGAAAGAATTCTAAAACGTAATACTCCATATGAATTTAATTCATCTACTGATACAAATGACTTTAATATTTTTTCAGTTGTATTATCTAAAATGACATCTTTTATATTACATCCTTTTCTTTCATCAAAAACACAACAAAGTTCTTGAATAAGTTGTCTAAGTTGTTCAATACAATTCATAACAAAATTAAATACTTTTTTTAGTTTTTGTTTTTTTTTCTAAAAAAAACTTTTTTAAGAAAAAAAAAACTAAAAAGAAAAATAACAAAATGCAATCAGTTGAAGTAATAAAGAAAAGTTGTTTTAATTTACATCAATTTAAAGAAATTATTCAATACTTTTATAATAAAACAGATTATGAAGTATTCTCAATGATTAATAAACGATGTGGACAAGTATTATTATTGTTTAAAGAAAATCCAATTCCATATACAGAAGATATGAAAGTAATATTTCCTAATATTTGTATACAACATCTTTATCATTATGAAGAAGAACATGTTTTTGGAATGAAAAAATATATTTATCATTGTGAAGTAAGTTATTCTTATTATCATGAAGTTCATGGAAAAAGAATTGAGTTTAAAAAAGTTGTATTTAATGGATTGGATAGAATTCGTTATGGTGGTCAAATACCTGAAGGAATAACTGATATTGGATATAAAGCATTTAATGGAAGTAATATTCAAGTAGTTATTATGCCTGACACTGTTACATCAATTAATAATAATGCATTTGAAAATTGTAATAATCTTAAAACTGTTTATTTTTCAAAAAATTTATTATCAATTGGTGCTGAAGCTTTTCTTGATTGTGTTTCTTTAAAAGAGATTAATCAACCTACTACATTACAATTTATAGGTTATCATTGTTTTAGTGGTTGTATTAATTTGAAAGAATTACCAAAAGAAATTAAAAGAAGTAATTAACTATTATTTATTTTCAATAACAAACTGTTTCCATTGTTGTGGAGGAAGTTTTAAACAATACTCATAAAATCTATTATGATCTTCTTCTTTTAATCCAAATTCTTTACATAAGTAATTAAAATAAATCTTTCGACACTCTAATAATTCCTTTTGTTGTTCTTGTTGTTTAGTACTTAAGTTCTCTCTTTCAATATCTAATTGATGTATTACTTGAATAGTAATTTGATTATTTTTTTGTAACTCATTTAATTGGGTTTGCAATTCATTTACTTTATTTTCACATTGTTGATTTAATTCCATTGTTTTCGTGATTTATCTTTCTTTTTAAGTTTTGCTTTTAATAAAAACTCTCATTTCAAATCTTTTAAGATTTTGAAAAAAAAAAAACAATTACAAAATATCAAATAATAAAAATAGTCATGAAAGTGTTGATTCAATTCATTGATTCTGCGTTTTGTTGTAATACTAAAGTAATTTATTAATCTTCTAAAATAGTGTCACATCAACAACAACAAAAGAAAATGAATGAAATGAAAAAAGAAGGAAAATATTAGTTTATTATTTGAAGTAAAAAAAGCTCCAAAAAAATCATTTAAAAAAAAAATGAAAAAAAAAAGGAAATAAAAAAAAATCCATAAAAAAAAAGAAAAATCTTAATTGTTAAATCATATAATCAAAAATGAATATAGACGATACTTCACATGAAAAAGATGGTATTGTCGAATGGACTGAAGAAGAAATTCAAACGTTAAACCATAATTTAAAAAGTTTTCCAGAAGGAGATTATTCTGAATTTAAAAGACTAACATTATTATTAACAAAATTACCTAGAAAACGATTACGAGATGTATCTGCTCGACTAGAATATTATAAACAATTACAAACTAATCCAACATTAACATGGAAAGATTTCTATTGTGAACATAAATTAAATAAACAAAAAAGAATGGAATCATATTCACCTCGTTCTTCTTCAAGTGAAAATGATGACTGTCAATTAAAAAGAAAAAGAGGTAGAAGTCGCTCTAAGTCTAAAGAAAAACAAAGTAGAGATTCAAGAGAGAATTCTTCTTTAGGTACTGTTGGAGACAGTCCTCATGCTTCTCCTCTCCAGAATAAAGATTTATCATTTACTCCTCAAGTTAGTCCAGAAGGAACAATTAAATCTGAACTAACTCAACAATCACTAACTCGTTCAAAGTCTGGAATAAATGTTCCTCGTACTAAACAGTCTTTACCAATTAAAATGAGTGAGTATATTCAAGAAAATAAACGAACTAATGATATTAATGACTATAAAATTAAAAAAATTTCTGTATTAATCCCTCAATCCCCTCAATTACCTTTAAACACATCTTTACTCCAACTTCATTTTACCTCTGTTCCTTCAAATCGTCTTGACTCTCTTCGTTCGTTACTATTAAAAAATGAAAGAGTTATTGACCAATTATTTCAATATGAACTACAAACTTCTCAAATAGACTTTGCTTCTGTTCGAGAATTTTCTTCTACTACTAAGGCTATATTAGATATTACTGAACAAATGGCTCATCCACTTGCTCTACCAATTGTGTTCAATACTCCAATATCTCTGAGAGAAATTCAATCTCATTTGAATGAATTAGGGATGAAATATTAAATTGTTATTTAATTTTGTTATTCATTTTTCTTTTAAAAAAAATTAATAATAATTTTTTAATAATAAATTTATTATTAATAAAAATTATTTAAAAAAAAAACTTTTTTTTTGTTATCACTATGAGTTGTATACAAGAGTTTATCAAAAAGAACATTGAAGGTCAAAATGGAACAGTTACTTATATGGACATAGTTCTTAAATTTGAAAATACAACAGCAAAACAAGCACAAGAGTTTGTTTTAGTTTATTTTAATTAAAAAAAAAACAAAATACAAAATAATAATATTTTAATAATATTTTAATAATATTTTTTTGATAAAAGAAACAATCAACATAATAGTGAATTAAAACAATACCAAAAAGAACATAAAATTGAAAGTTGGGAAGTTGGAATTGAAGAAAATGAAAATGAATGGCATATTACAAATAATGGAGAATGTTATATGCTTTATAATAATGATTTTAAAGAAGAATTAAACCAATCAATGACAAATTATTTTAAATCAGGAAAGTCAGAAGCTGTCATAGCACCGAAGGTTATAACAACAACACACACATTTAAATCAGATTTATTAAATAAAGAAAAACCAAAAGAAGTAGAAAAGAAAATAGTTAATTCAATTATCAAAGTATCAGAAATTCCTGAAACAAAAAAACCACAACAACCTGATACATTAAAAAAAGAAAATGATTTAATAACAAGTGGTAAATCTCAAAAAAAACTTACAGCTTTCTTTAATGTATCAAAAAAGTCTGAAACAAATTCTCAAATTAGTTCAACTACCTCATCAAAGAAATCTAAAGTCAGTTTAGATAATTTCTTTAAAGTTAAAGCAAAACCTATTGAACAAAAAACAAAGAAAAGAACATTAAAACCAGTTAATTCAGATGATGAAGAAAGTAATTAATAATTTACAAATAAATTTATTCTTTTCTTTTATTCTCTTATTTTTTTTATTTAATTTAATTTATTAGAAGAATCAATAACATTTTTAATTAATAAATAACTCTTTGAAATGGAAAAAAGACTTTTATTGTTGTGAAATTTTTTGGTTGGGTTTAAGTTCAATTCAAATAGAAGAAAAAAGAATGAAAGAAATTAAATTAGCAGATTAAATTTTTTTAAAAGAAAATGTAAAAAAAGAACTAAAAAAGAGAGGAATTTACGATGTCTGAAAGTGAAGGTTTGAAATAATTTTTCTTATTAATATATTCAAATAAGTTAATTCATAGAATTTAAACAACAAACTATGACAGACAAAATTGCAAAAGAAGAAAATGAAAATGCTCGTGAGTTACGTGAAGTTGCCATAATTGGAAAACAAATAGCACAAATGGAAAATGCTGACATAAAAAAACAAAACGAACAAATAGATAGAGCACATCAAGACGCTAATGCAATGGCTACTGATGTTAGTAATACAAATGCACAATTACAAGAAGCACGTGCTTATAGCTGTGCTAGTAGAAAATGGTTAATTATTGGTATAGTCGTAGGTATTTTAGTAGTAGTAGTAATTATTGCCATTATAGCTATTATTCTTGGTGTTCTTTTAAGTTAAATGAGCGGTGTTTTTTTTTTTGTTTTTTATATTAAATTTTTTTATTATAAAATATAATAAAGTAAACTAAAATGAATAATACTAATAAATGATTAATTGATTAAGATGATTGGGGTACATGCTAGTAATTACCATTGTGATGATGTTACTGGTACTATTATGTTAAAATTTGTTAAAGAATTTAAAGACTGTCAATTAATTAGAACATTAGATATGGATATTTTAAATAAATGTACTTTGGTTTTCGATATTGGTGGAGTTTATGATCATAAAATCAAACGATATGATCATCACCAACGTGGATTTAAAGAAACCTTTTCACCAGCACATAATATTTTATTATGTGGTTGTGGATTATTATTTAAACATTATGGAAATGAAATTGTAAAAAATATTATTGAAGAATATCAACATGAAATTATCACAGAAGATGTAGCAGAGAAATTAAAGGTTCTTGTTTATAATTATTTTGTTATGCCAATTGACGCTAATGATAATGGTATTGATGTTTCTTATGGAGAATTATTATATAAAGATAATACTACTCTCTCTGCTCGTGTAGCTCACTTAAATGAAATAAAACAACCATTTGAAAAAGCACAAGAATTAGTTCAACCAGAATTTATTGAAGCAGTTTTAACTTGTTACCAAATTGTATCACAACATTTACCTTCTCTTCAACAGTGTTTTGAAACACGTTATTCTGTTCATCCATCAGGAAAAATCTTGGTAAACACACTTGCAGTTCCATGGAAAGAATCATTAAATTTATTAGAAACAATTGAAGAATCTAAAACTGGAAAGAAATGTGAAGTTTTATATGTTTTACAACCTGACCTTGGAAGAGGAACTCAATGGAAATGTACTGCTGTTTCTAAACCATTTAGTTATGGTTGTCTTAAAAATTTCCCAGAACAATGGAGGGGATTAAGAAATAAAGAATTAGAAAATGTGTGTGGAATAAAAGGAAGTATATTTTGTCATTCATCTGGATTTTTAGCATGTAATGAAACATATGAAGGAATGTTACAAATGGCAATTACTTCATTAGAATCAAATTAATTTTGATATTAAATTTTTTTTTGTTGTATATTTCAAAAATAATTTTTTTTTGTTTTTCAAAAGAAAATGAAAAAAGAACTTTCAAAAAAGAAATAATTATGGCATGTGAATTAAAAGAATTTTTGGTTAAGAATGATATGTATCCTATGGGAGATCAAGTTGAAAAGAAAAGAAAAGCAATCTCTAAAATGACTGAATACATTCAACAATGGGGGAAAAAAATATACATTGAAAGTGCAGGAGTTGCTGATGATACTGATGTAAAGGCTGCAACAATTTATGTTTATGGTTCTTATAGATTAAATGTATATGGAAATAATTCAGATATTGATGCATGTATTGTATCTAATTCAACAATTACAAGAGATGATTTTTATGATGGATTATATGCTGAGTTATTAAACAATCCTGATGTAAAAGAACTAAAACAAATTCCATCAAAACGATCACCACATTTATCAATGATTTATCTTAACATTGAATTTGATTTAAATTTTTCAAGAACGGCATATACTTCATTACCTGATAATTTAGACATTCTTAATGAAAATATATTAAAAAATATGGACGAACTTGATACTCGTGCGATTAATGGTGTTAGAAATACAGACATTATTGATGCATTTGTTCCAAACCATTCTGAGGAAGCATTTAGAGTAATGGTACGTACTATTAAATTATGGACAAAAAAGAGAGGAATATATGGATATGTTTATTGTTTTTTAAATGGTATTTCAATAGAAATATTAGTTGCCCAAGTTATTAGTGAAAATTATCAATTAGATAATGTTCGTTTGTTAGAAAAATTTTTTCAAGTATATTCTTCATGGGATTGGTTAAGAACTCCAGTTATGCTTGGTACTAATGATGATTTTAATGATAAAAAGAAAGAAGGCATTATTCAAATTTTAACGCCAGCATCTCCTAGTGAAAATGCTGCTTTTAGTATTACTAAATTCTCATTAGAAATGATTAAAAGGGAATTAAAAAGAGGACAAGAAATAGTTCATGAATTTAGCTCTGAAGGTGTTAATGATTGGGCAAAGTTGTTTAAACCAAGACATCTTTTCTGTGGGTATTATATTTTTATTGAATTTATTGTAACTTCTTCTTCATTAGAAGGACTTACAACTACAATTGGTAAATTTGAATCAGGTTTGGTTAATCTAATGAAGGGTTTGAGTGAAATTGAAGAGATAATTGAAGCAAATGTAATTCCAAATGGATTTTTAGATGAAGAAAATGAAAGGTACTTTTATTATGTTGGAATGAATGTTAAAAGAGATTGTCCAGTTGATATATCCACCCCACTAAATTCTTTTTTGAGTATCGTTAATTCAGGAAAAGATTTAATTGTTGATGCTTCAATTAAAAAGAGGTCTGAAATACCTACTAAATTTGCTCATGCTGTTAAAAGGTCTATCACAAAAAGTCAAGAAATTAAAGAAACATCTTCTCAAATACCTTCTTCGGCTATAACAGAAACATTTGATATTCCAACTAAACCTTCTATTGAACAACAACTCAAAGCAAAAGAAGAAAATTCTATTCCTAATGAAGAAAAGAAAGAACAACTTAAAAAAGAAATGAAACAAGAAGCAAATACTATTGTTAAAAATTCCTCAACTGATGATGATTTTATGAAAAGATTTACAAGAAAAAATTGATTTTTAGAATTTAATATTTTTGTTATTTG
>NW_008578696.1:0-1350 GCF_000257125.1 Entamoeba nuttalli P19 | reverse complement strand
TTAATTTCTGTTGTGGTTGATGAAGTTCACAACATTCTTCAAGAGTATTTTATAATTACATTTAATGTTAATACATGTAGAGTAATACTAAATAAAAAATAAAGAATTTCAATATAAATTCATTAAGAAATAATTCAAAGCATCAAATTAATTTCACTAAATGAACTTAAAAATATATTTTTCAATAAAAAGAAATGGAATTTATCAACACAGAAAATCTAACATTTGGTGAATATCAACAATTATTCAATAAATTAATTCAATACAGAACAAAGTCAAAAGGGTATAGTTTTGAATTACCAAGTAAAATAATTATGTTTGTTTACTTCATTTAAAAAAACAAAAATAAAAGAAACCTCAATTTTACTTATTTAGACAATTATGTAATGAAGTCTTAAATAAAATATCAAAAGAACCAATTATAATACAATTAAAAGCACCAATAACAATTGTTGGAGATGTTCATGGACAATATTATGATTTATTAAGAATTTTTGAAAGTAGTGGATATCCAAATGAAACACCCTATTTATTTCTTGGTGACTATGTTGATAGAGGAAAAAATAGTATAGAAGTAATCACTTTACTCTTACTTTATAAATTAAAATATCCTCAATCAATCTTCTTATTAAGAGGAAATCATGAAGATGAAAAGATTTGCCGAATGTATGGATTTTTTAATGAATGTTCAAGATTTAAAGATAATCAAAATGAAATATTTCAATCTTTCATTCAAGTATTTGATCAATTGCCTATAGCGGCTGTTATAAATAACAAAATTTTTTGTGTTCATGGAGGACTTTCACCTGATTTAATTACTATTCAAACAATTGAAACAATTAAAAGACCAGTTAAAATTCCATTACAAGGAATATTATGTGATTTATTATGGTCAGATCCACATGATCTTCCTGTTGATGGATGGATGAAAAATCAAAGAGGAATGAGTTATACTTTTGGACAAAATGTTGTAGAATCTTTCTTAAAAAAAAATGGCTTTGAAGTAATGGTCAGAGCACATCAAACAATGAATGGTGGATATAGTCTTAGTTTTAATAAACATTTAGTAACACTTTTTTCATGCCCAAATTATATGGGAACAACAGAAAATTCAGGAGCAATACTTTATTTTAATAGTTCTTTACAAGGAACATTTAAAGTATTTAAACCAATAGCAAAATAATACAAAACATTAAATAACAATACTTTTTTTTAATCAATCTTTCATTCAAATAAAATAGCTTCTATAGAATTTTTGTAAAAACTTTCGTATAAAATTCTAAAAATTTTTATAACATTAAAATATTTCAAAATTATTTAAAACTATAATTAAATAATTAAATTATCTTT
>NW_008578695.1:0-241 GCF_000257125.1 Entamoeba nuttalli P19 | reverse complement strand
AAAGTGATAGATATAAGTGAATAAAATAATATGTATTGATAATTGAAACTAAAGAATATGAATAATGATTGAAACTTCAGAAAGAATAACACTCAAATTGTTTAATGAAATGATACAAGCTTCATTCAATGAAAATGTTCATTATCTTATTTAGAATTTATAATTAATTGTTGATTTTATTCATATTTCTTATTGTATTGAAATGTATAATGAATATAATTTAATACAAAGAAATACAACA
>NW_008578694.1:379-822 GCF_000257125.1 Entamoeba nuttalli P19 | reverse complement strand
TACTTTTCTATTTGTCCATTCTTCTAATTGTTTAATTTGATGTTTTATTTCTTCCATTCCTTTTCTTAGTAATCTCTCTTCAATGTCTCTTCTTAGTCTTTCTTCTTCTTTTCTCTTTTCTTCCTCTTTTTTTCTCTTCTTTCCTTTCTAAATAATCACTATAATGCTTTTCCCATTCTTCTTTCTTTTTATTAAATTCTGTTTTGATTTTATCAATTTCTTCTTCTAATGACTTGATTTTGTTTTTCATTTTCCTTTCTTCAATTGAAATGATTTTATCTATTAGTTCATTCTTCGCTTTGTTAACTGTTGCTTCATCATTATTACATTCTTGTATGATTCTTTCCATTTTGTCTGTTACTGTCTTTATTTGTTTGATTGTTTCTTTTCCTTTTTCTATCACTAATCTTCTTCTTCTAAATACTTCATCAATCCTATCAAAA
>NW_008578694.1:0-210 GCF_000257125.1 Entamoeba nuttalli P19 | reverse complement strand
ATTGTTGAATGTTTGGAAGTGTTTCTACTAATTCTTTAATCAACTGGTTATTAAGCACAGCTTCCATTTTAATTTGATGTTTATAAGTTCAAAATATTGATGTTTAAATAGTTAAATACGCGTTATTAACACATAAAATCAACTATTATTTTTTAGCATCATTCTATTTTAAATAAACACCATTCATTTTATTTTTACAATAACAATAAA
>NW_008578693.1:0-636 GCF_000257125.1 Entamoeba nuttalli P19 | reverse complement strand
GTAATTGTTGATAATAAAGAAGAAAGATAATTACTGGATTAAATTTCACTGTTTATTGAAAGTGATTGGAAGTATAAATACAAGATTTAGAATACAAAATGTTCATAATAATTTCATGCAACCATCTTTAATGAACTGAATGTTGCTTATAAATAAATTCTGATGATCAATATTATTCAGCATTGTTTCATGTCAGAATTGATTATAATTACAATAAAGAAATAAACAAAATACTCAATAATTCTACATTATTTAAATACGAAAAATAGTGAGTTTTTCATCTTTTAATTTGTTTGAGAATATATTCTTCAAGAAGAGATGAAAAATAGATAAAACAACTTCAAAAAAAGAGGTGCAATGAAAGAAGCAATATTATATAAAACAGTTAAATGAAAAGAATCTCACAAGAAAACAAAGTTGAAGAAATACATTAACTCTTTTGAATAAAATATACTTATATACTACATAATCCATAAGCAGTGGTGTATTATTTTTAATCTAATCAAACCCTTAAAACTATCATAAAAACTTCCAAATGAAGATGATTTAATTTAAATAAATGAAAATTTAAAATAACACTAATAAATTGAAACATATAACAATTAAAAGAACAAGTAAATAATAAGTAAAAAAAAA
>NW_008578692.1:221-587 GCF_000257125.1 Entamoeba nuttalli P19 | reverse complement strand
CTTCAAGATATCTATATGTTTCACTCATCTCGTCTTTCTTCTTTTTTCTTTTATTCTTTTTTTTTTCTTTTTTTGTAGGGTTTGTTATAACAAAAAATAATAAAATGTTATTAAAAAATCAGAAATTCTTTAAATAATTTGCTAATTGATAATCTCTCTAAATATTAAAAAATAATTACGTTTTTTTTGTTATGGTTTTATATAGAGAAAATTCAAACAAAAGATGAATAATAGTTATTGTTTATTATGAAGTTGTAAATTTTATGAATTAAACATTTACTATTTTGTATTTATAATAATAACAATTAATTGCAATATATTATTAAAACATAATTTTAATTTCAATTAGTTAAAATAATTGTATTG
>NW_008578692.1:0-211 GCF_000257125.1 Entamoeba nuttalli P19 | reverse complement strand
ATACTTTTCCAATGCAGGAAATACAACAAAATATTATTGCAATGATTATTGTGTAAAATCATCATGTCTTGTAAATAAAAGCAAAAAAAAGACATAGAAATTCAATGTTTTACAATAAAAAAATGAATGTCAATAACAATAAATGGAATAACATTAATAATAATGATAAATGAAATAGCAAGAAAAAGGGATTAGAAGAAGAAAGACACAA
>NW_008578691.1:0-307 GCF_000257125.1 Entamoeba nuttalli P19 | reverse complement strand
ATCTGACAAGTATTAAATCCCTTTTGATGTTTGTTCTTTCTTCTATAATAATGATTATTCTCTTTAATCTGTTTTGTTTCATGTAATAATTAATTTTATTTAAAAATCGTGGCATTTTCTCCAATAAAAGAAGAATTTAATCTGATTGATGAAAAAAACAAAAGCCAAATAAAAAAAAATAAATTTGAAAAAAAATAAAAAAAATTCTTTAAACTGATTTCTCAAAGGAATTTAAATTAAGTTATTGTGAGTGTAAGGAAGAAACCTCCGTTTTAAGTTCATGTTAAAGTTGAATGTCAGCAAACTT
>NW_008578690.1:0-2817 GCF_000257125.1 Entamoeba nuttalli P19 | reverse complement strand
CCAAGTTCGTAATAAACAAATGCATGAGAATTAATTCAATTTTGTCTTTTTTACTATAATTTAATAGTAAGTTTGTTTTCACTTTATTTTTTCATGAACTGAAAAACAAAATACATAGGAGATGTTTTTAGTGAGTTTTAATGAAATTACTAAATGTTGCCAAGAGTACATTAGAAACATTTCATTCTTAAGTATTGTTCAATTAATAATTATTTGGGGTATATATTTTATACTTCCTGAACTAGGGATTGAAGCAAAAGGATTTTCTCCTTTAATGTCTCGACGTGATTTTATACATCAAATTGGACCAATGTTATATCATTGTTTTATTCATGAAGGAATATTTCATTTATTTGGAAATTCGATTTCATTACTTGTTTTTGGAGCATTAGTAGAAAAAAAAATTGGGACAACACGAGTTATTTTATTATTCATTTTATCAATAGTACTTCAACCAATATTAATGATTTCTTTATTCTCATTAAAACTTGCTTCAGGTAATTCTGTTGTTGGAATAAGTGGATATATATTTACATTAATTATTATATTTTATTATCAACCAGGAAAATATATGGATATTGTTTATTGTTGTGTTTTAAATATAATAACTTATATCTTTTCTTTATTGTTATTAGCTCAAGTAAGTTTATCTGGTCATTTTTGTGGAATTATTATAGGAGTTTTATGTTTGTTTTTTTTTGTTTAAAGTTATACTTTTATTAAATTAGTAAAAACTAATACAAACAAGACACAAGAGGATTTCTTGATTGGTTATTTAATTCTCGTCTAATTACTATTATTGATACTATGGTTAAGAGACTCATTGGTTGTTTAATAATTTATATACCAATTCCAGATAATTCTATTAACACACAAACTCATTTACAAATTATGTCATTAATCAAATCAGACATTAAATCATTGTTTGTTTTATTCTTATAATAAAGACTAATTAACTAATTACATAGACTATCTCATTGTACCAGACACTCAAATGATGCAAATACTCTAAATTCATTACCTATTTGATTTAACCCAAAGAAAAAATGACAATGAACTAATTTATTTTTTATATAAATTAGAATCAGTTGGTATTTTCATTTTCAATCGAAAGCTCGCAATAGTCAGCATCATTCAAAACTGGGAAATGTGCTCTCCAATCAAGAAGTTTTTGGTAGTCCAAAGTTGAATAAATAATTTGTTCAACTCCAGGTTTTGCTTCTTTAATAGAGTATCCAAAATAATCAACAAACCTACAATCTCCAGTATAAACAACATCAGGACAATTTGGGGTCGTGTCAGGCAATATTCCACAATTATTTGAAGCAATAACATAACATTGGTTTTCAATAGCACGAGCAGTTGTTAATGTAATCCAATGATGTCTTTTTTCAGCTCTCCAACATGCAACAATAAGTAAAATGTCATAAGGGTTTTCTTTAGAATTTCTTAACCAGTTTGGGAATCTTAAATCATAACAAATAGCTAAATTTATTTTCCATCCCAAATAATTTACAACCGTCTTCTTTTGACCTTTTGTGAAACAAATTCCTTCATTTCCCATTGTATAGAGATGACGTTTGTTGTATTCATAAACTTCTTGTTGAGGAGTTACAAAATAGACTCTATTATAATACTTTCCATTTTCTTCTATAACAGTAGAACCAACAATTGCACTATTTTTCTCTTTTGCGACATCCTTCATCCAGAGAAGTGTTTTACCGTTAACACTTGGCTCAGCTACTTTTGATGGTGTTGATGTGAACCCACAAGAAAATGTTTCTGGAAGAACAATTAAGTTTACTTTTTTCTTTGGATTAATAGAATCTATTAATTCTCGAAGATGAGTCAAGTTATTATCAATTTTTTCTGCAATAATATTTGCTTGAATAATGCAAACTGAAAGTGGTTGTGTCATAGAGTTAACTTAATTTTGTTTCAAGAGTTCTTTTCTTCTTAAATAGGTCTAGTACTTCCTTTTCAACTAGATTTTCATTTCCTTTTCATTTTTATTTTGAGTTCCGCCCTCATCGAAACAACGAAACATTTCTATAAAATTCCGCTCTCTTAGTGTTTTTTATTTAAAACAATTAAAGATTCTAATTATTTAGTTGATAATTTTAATTATATTTTCTATTACTAAAAATTTAGAAATAAACATTTGAAATATATGAATTAAAAATAAATGAATTAAACTAAAATAATTTAATAAGAAGTAAAATAAATTAATTATAACTTACTTTAAATCAGTATTTGTATTTCATCATGTTGAGAATTAAGCGTTTCACTTTCTTCAACTCAATTGATCTCTTTTGAATTAATGTTTTTTCAACCATCATCAACTTAAATATTCTTCATTTAAATTGTTATTTAATTTTTATTTTAATGAATATTAAAATTCCTTTTTCTTCATTTTCTTATTTTATTTTGAATATTTCAATAACATTATGACTACCTTGTATCTCCTTCAATACCAATTTTCAATTCAAAACCATTTATTTTCAAATATATTTTCATATTGATAAATAAATAATACTACCATCATAATAAATAAATAGTCTTTAATAATAAAGAATAGTCCCTTCATATTGTATAATATCTCCTTAATAATTAATTACTCATACTAAATATTAATAATTAAAAAGCCATTAACCTTAAACAGATATTTTTCAACTAAATATAACATCATAACCAAATAATAACTTATGATTCAATGTTTTGATGTATTTTAATGTTTGTGTGATGCTTCTGACAAGTCATATTCGAACCTTCTTTTGCATAATAAAGAAAAACCTCAATGCTGAAATATTCATAAAG
>NW_008578689.1:0-436 GCF_000257125.1 Entamoeba nuttalli P19 | reverse complement strand
AAAAATACAATTACCATAATCATAATTTCAAAATAAAAGATAATGAATTACATTAACACATTCAGAAAATGAACAATAATTAATTTTAAAACATCTTTACTGTTTAAAGAAAAGGAAGAGTAATTCAATAAGACATTTGATAAAGAAATATAGTAAATAAGTTATTTTAATAAATTGAATATGGCAAATGTATTATGACATATTACCATTTCAAATAATTCAGAACAAATAAGATGTTAAATAAAAACAATATATGTTATTTACAAACAATAACGTCAAATAATAAACCCAATTTTTAATTCCAGTATCGTTAATTATTGATACTTTATTTTTATAAATGCCTTCTTAAAATGGCTTTGTCTAATACTAACAAATACTTAAACAAAAGCATTCTTTTATTCATATGGTATTTTAATTGTTTTGGATATTAGATATT
>NW_008578688.1:742-808 GCF_000257125.1 Entamoeba nuttalli P19 | reverse complement strand
GAAGAGAGAATGCCGGAATGAGTAGCGAGAGTGAGGTGAGAATCCTCACGGCCAAATACCCAAGGA
>NW_008578688.1:443-732 GCF_000257125.1 Entamoeba nuttalli P19 | reverse complement strand
GCGATGGACAACAGGTTGAGATTCCTGTACTATCTTTGAATGTTTAAGAGATGTACTGACGCAGGAGGATATGTTGAGCGTGTGAATGGTAGAGCACGTCTAAGCAAGTAGGTAGAGAATAGAGGCAAATCCCTATTCTTAATATCGAGATGTGATGGGGAGCGAAAAATAAGTAGTGAAGCAACAGATTCCAAACTGCCAAGAAAAGGTACTATTGAGTGAGAAGATACCCGTACCAAAACCGACACAGGTAGGCAAGGAGAGAATCCTAAGACGCGCGGAAGAACCT
>NW_008578688.1:0-433 GCF_000257125.1 Entamoeba nuttalli P19 | reverse complement strand
ATCTGCTCTGGGTAAGTCGGGACCTAAGGCGAGGGAGAAATCCGTAGTCGATGGACATCAGGTATATAATCCTGAACTGCATATAATCAGAAATGTGGGGACACAGAGACTTAAGTCGAACCCGGGAGAGCAAAGACCGGGATAAGCGAGGTAGCAGGTGGTAGGAAAAACCGCCACGAAATGCGAATACGTGATATGTAGCGAAGAAAAGTAGCGAAGTCGAATAGGGAGCTGTCAAGAAAAGCCGCTATAGCGTTATATGTACCCGTACCGAAAACCGACACAGGTGGGTGAGGAGAGAATCCTAAGGCCGGCGGGAGAAGCATTGTTAAGGAACTCGGCAAAATGACCCCGTAACTTCGGGAGAAGGGGTACCGAAAGGTCACAGAAAAAAGAGCTCAAACACAATGCTTCTCCCGCCGGCCTTAGGATT
>NW_008578687.1:0-476 GCF_000257125.1 Entamoeba nuttalli P19 | reverse complement strand
TTCCATCAATACATGGAATAGAACATTGGAATGTTTTGTTTCTATAAGACTGAGGAATAACAATAGTTTGGAAGAGGTTATTTTCTTGTCGTTGATAACATTCTGTTTGTTGTGTTTTAGTAACAATAATTAAATCCCTTTTTCTTCCATTGACTGGTGTTCCATATCCTTTGTAATTAAATTCAGCACCATCTGATAGTCCAACACTAATTGGAATAGTAAAAATTTGTTTATTTATTTCTATTTCTTCTTGATATCCAGTGAAGTAATGATCGATTGGAACATCAACAAATACAATTTCTGGTTCAATTGGTATATCTTCATCAACTCCATTATCTTTTTTGTTGATAGATTCTTGTTTTAATTCTTGAGTGAAAGATTCTTGGCTCATTTGGTTCATTGGCATTTGTTCAATATAATCTCTAAGTCTTTGATTTTCTTTTCTTAATTCATCAATAGTCTTTTCTTCGTTTAGA
>NW_008578686.1:0-555 GCF_000257125.1 Entamoeba nuttalli P19 | reverse complement strand
TATTTCTATTCATAGTTCTATATTCTTGAATATTTATTATTTTGAGAAATGCATTTCTTTTTATATTCAATAAACACATGTTGTTAATGTCAATTCATTAACATTAAATGTTTAGTTTGTATTCTTATATATTCATCATCATTCATTCATTCATTTAAATATCAATTAATTCATTTGTTACAAATTCAAACAATTGCTTTACATCACATTTTTTTTTTCATTTAATTCTTTTGCATTCATTATTTAATTAAAATTGATTTTCTTCCAAAATATTTTCTTCATTCTTTTATTTAGTCCATTTGAACTTTCTTTTCATTTCTCTTAATTGTGTGTTTGATATTTGTATTTGAATTATATTCTTAATATTTCATTCATTTTGTGTTAAAATTATTGTCATTCATACTTCATTTATTGGAACAAAAAGGCAACAAAAAAGCAAATAATGGAAAATGAATAGAATGAAAGATATAAAAGAATAAAAATAAAGTAAGATGATGAAGAAAGAATAAAATAAAGTAATAAAAGAAAAAGATAATAAAAGAAGAAAAGAAGAAA
>NW_008578685.1:0-368 GCF_000257125.1 Entamoeba nuttalli P19 | reverse complement strand
TGAGAATAGAATGTGTAATGATAATATTACTTCATTTCATAACCATGATGACATAACTTGAAGAATTAAACAAAATGAGTATAACAACAAATTCAATTCATTTTAATTCAACTATTTCATCTTTCCTTCTTTTTATTATTTCAGTTTCAATTCATCATTCACTGATTAAACAATTCTTAATAACGAAATTACAAATGTTCATTAATTCATTCAAATGAATTATTAAAAAATAATAGCAATATACAAATTAACATATTTGTATTTGATGATATAATCATTTATTTCATTCAAAATATTCTATATGATCAATTTCAACATAAATGTATTGATTGTATGGAATGTGAACATCAAAAAGTAAACAATAAAAA
>NW_008578684.1:0-29180 GCF_000257125.1 Entamoeba nuttalli P19 | reverse complement strand
AGAATATAAATTTTAATTTTTCTTTTATTAATTTTTAATTCATTTTTTAATTATTATCTTCAATAGTAATTAAAAAATGAATTTTTGCTCTGATTTCTATAAAAAATATATTAATAAGAATTTTTAGAAATAATTAAAAGATCCAATGACGTTTAATTAAAAATTAGGGAATAATAGTATTAGTTTAATAAGAAATAGTTTTAATTATTAATAAAAAAAATATTATAAAAAAAAAATAATTTTTATTTAAAGGAGAATTAAGTTGATTTGTAAAATAGTTTTTAAATCTTTTTTGTTAGAACTAAATTTTCAAGAAAAACTTAAAGAAAAGGAAAGAATAAAAGATAAAATAAAATGGAAAAATAAAAAAAGATTTTTAAGTATTTTATATAATTAAAATTCCATCATATTTATTGTAGATTATCTGATGAAACAATACAAAGATAAGAAATTTTAATAAAAAGAAATGTAAATAATTTTATGAAACAAACCATGAGTTTGTTTGAAGAAAATACATTAAGAGCAATACACAAAAGAAAAAATGAATCAACTAGGAAAATGAGAAAAACTATTAAACATTTCATATAATAACAAAATATTAAAATACAAAGTTATAATATTTAAGAAGAATTGGCTAATCACTTCGAAATGATAAAATCTAATCTTATTGTTATTTGAGAACCAGTAAACAATAAAACATTATGCGAAAAGTCAGTTGACAAACTCAAATGAATATTTTATTCAATAAAAAAACTATAAACCTATCATTTCATTTTTTCTTGTTTAAGTGACTAAGTTATCTTGTAAGACATAAAATTGAGGCGTTTAGCTATTAGGAAGTTTTATAAATTTTGTTGATAGAAGGAGTGAAGGGATTATTCTATGAGTTCAAAAAGTTAAAGTTTAGTGATGACTCCTAAAAAGGATGTTTATGTCAAGTGAATATGAAAAGAAACACAGTAATAAAGTTCATACTTAGAAATACAAAATTTATCGAAAAGATAAAAGTAATAAAAGAGAGCTAAGTCTCAAAGAAGTGTTGAAAGGGGATAAACAAAAAAATAAACAAGGACTATTTAAAAAGTGTGAAAGTAATTTATTATTCAAGAGGAGAATTAAGAATTAATTTTAATTTTCAACAATAATTTCAAAGCATTATTATTAATTAATTAAATTTTAGTTAATATAATTATAAATATATTAAAAAAATAAAAATACTTTTTATTTCTTAGAATACAATTAAGTAGTTAAATAAGACTTAAATAATTTTTCAAACATAACATTAAATGAAATTCTTTTCAAAGAATAGTTATAATAATAAAATTAAAATAAAAAAATGAAAGAATGAACGAATTATCTGCTATTGTTACCTCTCGGAATGAATTGGAAACAAACTCCAATAATGATACCAATAATACCTAACACTAAAACAACTAATAAAATAATAACAATAGACTTTCTTTTCCAATACTTACATCGTTGAAGGTTTCTAACATCAACGGCTGATGCACTTAAATCAGAAGAAGCCTGTTTCATTGTGTCAGCTTGTTTTTCAAGGTCAGCTACTTTTTTACCACGTTCACCAATCTTTCTTACTGAAACCTCAGTTGTTGTATAAAAATTTTTAGTTTTCTTTCTTAAAACACGGGTTTCATCAGTCTCATCGTTATTTGCTTTCATAATAAAATCGAGTAATTTAGGTCTAAAGCTATCAAATTCTTCAATATTAACAAATGAATGTGAATTTAAACCGTCTATTGTTTTTTTAAAAGTAGAATAAAAGAATGAATAAATATTTTTCATTGTAGCAAATGCTAATTTAGGTGCTATAAGATTAATTATTAATTATTCATTAATACTTTAATTAAGTAACAAACGAAATCTAATATTACACACTAAAATAACTGTAATAAGTCCATTCTGTAATACATAAATTGTCCTTCTATCATATTAAGAATTTAAATTTATTTTATTATTTTTTTTTTAATATAAATAATAAAACAAACGTTTGTCCTTCAAACGATTTAACTTGTTCTTGTTCTTCTTTTCTTTTGAGTTGTCCAATTATTTTTTCTACAGCACTCTTTTGTTTATTTAAATCTTGACCTTCAATAACAGTCTCACAAACATGTTGATATTTAATAACAATTCCACCATACAATATGTTATCATCATATTCTAATTCGTTATAATTCTTTTGAATTAATGCAATTTTCTCTTCTGCCATATTGTTATCTTACTTTTTCTTTATGAGTTCTTTTTTAAGTTTCTTTTTTTTACTTTAAAAATGTTTTATATAATGATAATAAAAAATTGTTTTAATTTTCCCATATAACAATCTTATTGGCATGTCCAGAAACAATTTGTGATTGAACTGGATTCCATGAAACTGCATAACACCCAACCTTAGTTGGTTGAGTTAGCTTTGGCTTTAGTACTGTTTCTAACTTCTTTGTTTGAGTGTCCCAACAGAAAACTTCTCCATTTGAAGAACCTGCAATAATATACTTTCCATCAGGAGAGCAACATATTCTAGATGAGCTTGTTACTGTAAAGTCTGGATGAGAAAATGATGAAATAACTTTTCTTTCTACACCATCAACGTATTGGATAATATTGTCTTTACCAATACTAACAAAATATCTCCCATCTAATATATTGATAATATCACTTACAGAACTTGTATGAATATTTTTATTAATATCAATACATTCTTTACTTCTAATATCCCAGAATCTTATGGTATTGTCACAATGTCCAGTTAATACTAAATTACCCATTCCACCCATCATCATACAGTTACAACTAGAAAAACATACTGTAGTTTTAAGACAATAACCTTTATTAACGTCCCATGTCTTTAATGTTCTATCATGACTACCAGTCATAATTTTATCAGTGTCAAAAAATTCTCCACAAGTTACTTTACCACTATGTCCAGTTAAACTGTGTCTTAATCTTGAGTTAGCTAAATACCATACTTTAGCAGTAGAATCATTACTAGTAGCAAGTAACATATCTCCCATTGGACTAAAAGATAAATGTGTAAAACTTTGTAATACACCTCCAACTGATGATTTAATTTTACCAGTTGCAACATCCCATAACTTTACTGTTTTATCTGCTGAGGCAGATGCAAGCACAGTACCATTTGAATTATATCTAAAACATAAGATATCACTAGAATGACCTGTGATTTGTCTTTTACATTCTGTGGGTAACTTGCTAGCACTTACATTCATTCCATTAACTTGAGAAGAAGAGGTGGTAGCATTTGATGATAAATAAGATTGAGTTGGTGGATTATTTCCTTGTGGTTGTTGAGTAATAGAGGGGTTTGCTTGAATTTTAGAGTATAATTCTTTTGTTACTCTTAGTTCTTGTTCCAATTTAGCATATTCATCCATAATTCGATGATTTTCAATATTTAATCGTTTTAAATCATCTTCAAGTCTAATTCTATTAATTTGATGAGCAGAACTTTCTTGACGAATAACATTAATCATTTCAATTTTACTTTGAATATCTTTCAATACTTCATCATTCTTAGTTTGGAGTACACTAACTTCTTCTTGTTTTAATTTGACCATATTTTTTGTTTGTTCTAATTCTTGCTCAACAGCAATTTTTTCTTGTTCAACATTACTAAGTTTAACTGAAATTTTATGATAATCTTTAACAATATCAATATTTTCTTGTTTAAGTTTATCAATTTCACCGCTTAATTCAGCTGTTTCATTAGCTTCTCCACCAGAGCCACAACATTTAGTAACAAGTTTAAATGGTTCTTTTTCAATTTTATCTCTTTTTTCAAGCTTAGAGTAAAGAAGCATATGAATTTTGTTAATATCTATTTTTCCATCTTCCATCTTGTTTTAAGATATTTTAAGTTTAAGTTCCAATTTAGAGTAAATGAATTGTGATATAATAAATAGTTTAATAAAAAATTATGGTATTTATCCAAAATATTTTTTTTTTTATATTATTGTTTTTATTGTGAGAAATGTTAGTTTATCTAGTTTTTGTTCATATTATGTGCTATTCTAAAGTACTCTTCTTTATTGGGTTTTATTGTGTGCTTTCTAACTCAATAACTTGTACGATTAAAACTGGTTTGAATGAAGGAGAATATTCATTTAATCAACCCGAAATATGGACAACAATGGAACTAACCAATAGTTGTCCTTGTAATACTAACCCAACATTTGGGTCAGAATGTATTATTGTTATAAGTAATATATCTCAACCGATTGTTTTAAATGAATTATCAGGTCAAATAGGAATTCTTAAAATATCAAATAATACAAACACAACATTAATATATACACATACAGATATATATAATATGGTAATTGGCAACATTACTTTATTACCTACAAATGGTTCATCATCTCTTTATATTTCAAATTTAGTTGTAAAAGAAAAAACAAACCAACTTATAGTAGAAGGGAATTATTTTATTTATTCATTAGAAACAAGTCCTAAAACAGAAAATAATATCATTAGATTAGACTCTGGGTGTATTCATGACATTAGTATTTATAATTCATTAATTGAAATTAGAAAAGGTCCTCTCTATGTATCACATGATCTTACAAATAACCTGATTGAAGAGGAAGAAAGAAAAGAAGAACTACCATCACGAATAGAAAATAGTACAATATTTCTTCACTCAAATCAAATTATTTGTAAATCAAGTAATGTTATTGATTTAGAATTAAATAATGTGAAATTAGAATTTGAATTAAATTCTAATCCTA
Organism: Entamoeba nuttalli P19; assembly: GCF_000257125.1. Taxonomy (NCBI): domain Eukaryota; phylum Evosea; order Mastigamoebida; family Endamoebidae; genus Entamoeba; species Entamoeba nuttalli. The sequence continues at coordinate 24,420 of NW_008578684.1, read as the reverse complement.
AAATTTTATCTACTCATTCAGTTGAAATACTTAATCAATTATCACTTCAAGCAAATTATAATGGAAATATTTGTGTGGACAAAGTTATTCCAATTGCAATATCAAGTGTTGGATCAATTTTATTTGATAGAAATGAAGTAAGTTTACATATGAGAAGTGAGACATATAATAGATTACAATCTTCACTTAATACAATTGAAATTTGGTTATATTCAACAGATTGTCCAACTAACCTACTCGATCCAAGAACGGTAAGTATTATTTTTACATGCTTATTAGTCATTTCATTTGTTGTTGCACTATTATTAATTATAACTTATTTCACTTTTGTTGTAATATCAGGTAAAGTAGGAAAAAAATATATTGAATTATTAACAATTGAAGCACTTGGAGAACAAGAAGATACATCATCTTCTGAAATGTAAAAAAGTAATTCCTGATATTTTAGAAATAATTAAATTATTTAATCTGAGTCTTCATTCTTTTAACATATCAAACCATTCACTCTCTTGTAATACAGTTATGTTTGGTAATTCATTTTCATATTCAACTCGTAAATCTACTCCATTACGAGTAAATTTAATTTGTGGTAATGCACATATTCCTGCATGAAGACTAATAAATTGGTAATTGATTGTTATTTGTTCACCAACTTCTAACTGGATTTTTCTAGTATTAAATCCACAAACACAAAAATAATCATTATTATCTACTTGAACTAATAAATGTTTATTGTCTTCATTTGCTGTTATTGACAAAATAACATTTACTGATTCTCCTTTACTAATAACACAAGTATCCCATTTGTATTGAACCTTATAGAATGTTGGTATTTTAATAAAGTCTATAGTATTATTATATTGGTATATTTTTCCTTTATATTCAAATACAACATCTAATTGTTGATTCCCATCTGAACAGCTATTAATAATATAATTATAACTTTGGTTTTTACAGACTTCAATATCCTCTTCTAGTTTATTCGTAATTACATTATTAACACTTAGTGCAATAGTTTTAATCATAATATTACCATCTACTTTATTACTAATAGGTATTTCAACACACCAGTGTTGATTTTGATGAATAGGATGGACAACACTAGGAAAGGAAATAGGGTCTTGTACTATGGCAATAGTTTCTAGGCTACATTGCCATTCTCCTTCACATTTAAACAAACACTTGCAATCTTTTTTTTCATAACTTAAACCTCTAATTGGTAAGTATAATGCAATTTGACATGGTACTTCAAATGAAGTCATATCAATAATTCCATGTTTCATTGATATCTTACCATCTACTGATTCGTAAGAGTTTTTTAATTTATAAGCTACCGTTGTAGTTTTTTTAAAGATTTTACCTTTAACTTTGAATACTGAAACATGCTTATTCATGTCAATTTTAACTCCTACTTTTCCTTCCCACTCTTTGTCTACTTTAATAAATTCTGGCATATGACATTCCATAGTAATTGGTTGATTAGACTCATTCTTTGAATGAATTGGAGTTGGAATAAGAAGTGTTGGACCGTTCTTAATTTTAACCAAAAGAGGAGAAGAGTTGATTGCCAAAACGATTGGTTGGTCAGGGTATAAAATTAATTCAGTATTATTAATAATACACTCCAACGTCAATGGAATGTTTAGTGTTAATGATATAGGCTGAGTAGAAATTGTAATAACACTTTCAGCACTTATTGTTTCTTCTTGTGATGAAGTGAAAAGTTGTTTTAATTCATTAACGATTGAAGACGTTTTAAGTAAATGATGTCCAGTAATATTAAAATTAGTTGCTAGTGTTATTTTAGTATCTTCATCAATCTTTGATAATGTTAATAGTCTTAATAAAATGAATATTCTTTTTTTTATTGAAGACGTACAATGATATGCAAGTATATAACAATAATACGACCTTGTTAAATGATTCATTAAAGTAAATTCTTTTGATATCTCAAGAAGTAATTCTAAAGCTAATTCATGTTTAGCATTTTGAAAATAAAATAATGCTAGCTTCATTTTTATTAAACATTTTACATTACCTTCTGGAAGATATTTTATACATAAACTTAATTTGTCTAGCATTGCCTCATTAAATAAAGCGCGTTCTCCAACTGCTTTTGATAAATTAGGTGGTGTGAATTTTGGTAACTCAAATTTTAATTGACAGCATTTTAATGGGAAATCATCATCCCAATGAAGAAGATCTGGAGAAGGAGAATATACACCTAAGGCAATACCAATATTTTCTAATGAACGTATTTGACAAAATAATAAAGGTGATTGATACTCTAAATTAATTATAGATAAATATTCTTCACAACAACTATAGATAAATACCTCTTGATATAACAATGGTACAAACACAAATTTAGATAATGATTCAATATATTCTTCTGATGTTTTAATCTCTTTCATTGCATAAATACATGCTTTTTTTGGATGTTTTGTTTTTATTAAATTAATTAAATTTAAATAACAATAATGAAAAGCACTTAATCTATTATCATCACCATTTGAAGAAGCTCTTTGATCAAATGGTAATACATTCTCTTTTAATGCATCTACATCTTTAGAAATTTCATTTGGAAAGATATACAAGGCATTTATTGTTTGTTTTAATAAATTAATTTGTTCTTCTTTTTTATTTCCTGTTTTTTGTTGAAGAAGTAAATTACCATTTAATTCTTTCATAAAATTAGGAAGATTCAGAATATTTGATAAATGTTTCGTAATCATTTAATTGTTTAATAAATACTAAATATTGAGATCATTTAATTAAATACTACTAGTTTTATTAAATGAAACCTGAGTATCTTATAATTTTTGTCTTTAAAAAACTTGAAGAAAGAACAAATCAAAATTCTTTAATATTGGTGAATTAAGCAAAGGTTTTTATTCAATAAGAATAACATTTTTTATAATTATAATAAAAAATGATATTCAAAATAATAATAAAAAATCAATAAAAATACTTTCTTTATTAAAGACAACAAATGAAATAAAAAATTTAATATATTTATTAAATGTAATAAAATATATTTTTTTTATTAAAAAAAGAAAACATTAAAAGAAAATTAGTACGCTAATGAATGGGTTAAAAAGAAGCGTTTAATTTGAGGTGGTATTGAAAGAGTAATCAGCTCCTCCAGCCTTCTTAATTTTAGCAGCGATTTCATCTTCGACAAGATCATCTAATGAAGTAGCATGTAATTCAATATGGAAGTTATTAATAACATTCTTAACATCACCCTTAAGAATAGACATAACAGCTCTTAATTTTGGTTTCTTAATTCCTTCACCAGCCCATGAAATGAAGACAAATTTAACACGTCTTGATTCTTCATCACCAGAAATTGTTCTATAATAAGCAAATTGAAGAGCATCTTCCTTAAGGGCAGCTTTAACTTCATCAAGTCCTCCCTTTCCTTTAGCATCAACAACAAGTTTATTTGGTTGAGTTTGAACACCAAAGACGACATATTCAACTTCTTCATTTTTATCATCAATGACTTCAGCAACTGGGCCAGCAACTTCACTAAGATCAAATCCAGACATCTCTTTACTTTGTTCACACACAGTTCATTTCAACTCTTAAATTGATTGTCCACGTGGCATTCTGAAGCGTTATTTAATGAGATGGTTGTAGGTGAACTTCTTTTCTTTTAATTATCCCGTTTTATTAGTGAATTTTCTCCTATTCTCTTTTATTTGTTTGTTTTCCAGTTTTGGTCGCCTCTATTCACTATTTTTAGATGAATCTAAAATAAAAATTAAAATAAAAATTTTGAAAAAAGGATTGATAAATGAAAAAACTGGTAGAAATTTATTCAAAATGACTTAATTCTAGTTTAAAAACAGAAAATTTGTCTGTTTCTTAGCGAACTTTAAAAACAAAATTGAATCATTCAATTTGAATTGATATAAAAAACATTAAAAAACATTAATTATTCATCATGACTTTATATTTGATGTAGTTGTTTGTCCATTTCTTTGTAAACAACCTTTTTGGTAAAGAGTCTTTCTATAAAAAGGTGTATTTAAATTTAATTTTTTTTATATTGAATTATGTATTGGTATTTACATTATTGAATGGTTTATTGTTTTATGGGTTATTGTATTTGTTGGTGTTGACAAATGCCAATGTTATATGGTTTTTAATATCAGCAATAAACAAACAACTTTTGTGACACTAAATACAACTTCTTTCTACATCTACTATTGAATATAACTTTCTTAGCAATCTCTCTTTGTCTATAAAAGACTCTTCATTTGAAAAAATGAATAAATTTTAAACATCTGACTGACTAAAAATTTCTTTAATAGAAATTAATTTCTCTTTACAAAATAAACACTCATTAATAGCAAAATAAATTTTTATCATAACTTGTTTTTGTTTTTTCTGTCTCTGATGACTTGTTCTATCTTTTGTATTTCCATAATCAACTAATATTATAAGATTTTGTGTCTTTATTTTATATTATGAAATTAATAACGGTAGTTTGAGTTTTATCAAAAACATATTTTCAATTAAGCTAATTATTCCACTCTTCTCTCAGTGATTTGTTTCATTAATTTTTGATGGTCAAGACTTAATAATTTCTTTAGATGAGTTGGTATTTGTGGTTTACTTTTATCATGAGTTGTAACATGCTTTAAGAAATAATGTTGGAATGGGATAAATGCAAAAATATCTTCCTCTCTCTTCTTTATTGTTATTCCTTCTTCAATTAATGGTTGACTTTTATCATTACATTTGACATGCTTTAGTTTAATAGAAAACATTTCATATTCTTCTTCATCAGTAAATCTCTTCATCAATACTATCTTTCTTTATTGTTTATAAAGGATTAAGTATTATATTCTCCTAATTTATTGAATGTCTTTCCATTTCATTATATGAAAAGTCAAAACTTTGATGAGAAAAGTTATTACATAAAATAAAAAAGTAATTGAAAAATTTTAAAAAACAAAAAAAAATATTACATCTTAAAAACAAAAAAAAATATTACATCTTAAAAACAAAATCTTAAAAATCATAATATGATTTTGTATTTCCTTTTTGTTTTATTGTTTACTCTTAGTGAGGCAAGTGAACGAACAAGAATTAGAAAACAAGCAAATAAATTTGCTAAAGACCTCACCAATAAAATGATGGATGTTAAAATTAACATTGAATATATTAGGAAACCAGTCCAATATGATTTTAATGTAACAAACTGTCCTTCTTCAAAAACTGCTCAGTGTGTGTTATGCAAAGAAAAGGTTGTTGAAGACGAAGAGTTTTGTGATAAACCAAAAACTGAAATAGAGAAATGTTTGTGTCTTGCAAGTAATCATCATTGGAGAACAATGTATGAAAATGTTGAAGATAGATTACAAACTGTTCATGAGGCTTGTAGTTTTGTTTGTGAAAACTCTACATTAAAAAGTCAAACAACAAAGGTTAATCAAACTGCAATTAAAATAACAAATAATTCAAATAGTCTCTTCATCCTTCTTTCGACTATTCTTATGATTTTCATCTTTTAACTCAAGTGAATTTTTTGTCCGTTGTTTGATGATTGTTTCAATTGATTTTATTTGGTCGTCAATCTCTTTGAATAGTATTGTATCTGAACATCCACAAGGTGATTCTATAAATACATTAATTGAAGATAAATTAATGGAATTAATGATACTAACTCTGTTTTCCTTTCCACAAAGTACAGTCAATTTACTTCGAACTTCATAGCCATGTGAATAACCTATGTAAATATTGGAATGTCCTAAATGTCCTTTGTATGTTCCAATGAGTTGATTATTCTTTGTAAAGTTTTTTCCAAGGCATAGTTCATAATCTTGATACTTTAAACAAATATTATTTAATGCAAAAACACAATAGTCACCACTAATAATAGCAGAATTATAAGCAAATCTTTGAGAAATTTGTTGTTCTTTTTCTTTAATAAGTGACCTTACTTTACCTAGTTTATAACGAATAGAACAATAAGTTTGGTCATTTATTGCTTCAGGATTTAAGTCATTAATAAAATGAAAGATTGGTCTTAAAATATTTTTAATCTTTTCTTCAATACCAAATGGTATAACATCATGAACAAAGTAATTTTGTGCTTTTTTAATTTTCTTTTTTTCTTCATTTGATTCTGTTTGATTTAATAAATAAATCAACCGTTCTTGTCTCAATTTTTCAAGGTAATTATCCGTATTTTTTAATTTGTTTAGTTCTTCACTAATAGAATTTAATAATTTAATTCCTTTAAGAGCTTCTTCTTTCCCATCAATAGTCCATTTATCTCGTTGAGCTGATATTGTCTCATTACTTTTTCTTTTTTCTTTTAATTCTTTTAATTTTAATTCAAGAGCCTCTTGTATTTTTGATGTGCAAAAATTTTCATTTTCATCACTACCATCTTCACAATCACAAAGTCCATTGTGAACTTTATCAAAAGAGATTATTTTCTGAAGAATAGTAATATTTTCATTTTCGCATTGAAAATAATAACGATTTTCTACAAAAGTACACTTTTGGTTTTCATCACAAAGATCATTCATTTTAGAACTGCATCGAAGAATCAGAAGAATGAAACGTAACAAAAGCATTAGATTTAAATCTTTTCTTCGTTTTATTTTAAGTTTTAATTTTTAAGTTTAATTAAAAAAACATCTTTTATTAAAAGAATCATTTTATTAATAAAAAGAATTTACATTAATAACGGTATAAGAATGAGATGAAGCAGGAATAAATGCACTTTGAATAAGATTTGTTTCAGAATCAAGTATTAATGCATTTGATGCATTAGTATTATTAAAATATTTATTTCTTATCTTAGATAAATGAGAATAAAATCTATTTTTAATAGAATTAGGTGCTCTTCCTGGAATAAATTGACTAATTAATGTCCAATGATGTCCATATTCATTAATTTTATTAAGAATAAGACTATCTTCTTCTTTTGTCCATTTATCTTTTATTACTCGAGAACATAAATGATTGAAATATCTCTCTTTACATTGTTTTTTTGTTCTCGTTGGTACTTCATCTTTAATTTTATTCCAATCAGCTTCTCCATATTTCTGAATAGCTTCAAGTAATTGTTGGTCTTCAGTTTTTTTCCAAGGATGTATTACTTTTGAATGAGTTTTTTGTTGTTTGATGTTTGTATGTTCCATAAGTAATTCGTTAATATCTAAGTTCTTCTTTATTCTTATAAAATATTAATACAGAAAAAATTGTTAACCTGCGTAAAAATATATAAGTGATAAAAAGTTCCATCAAAGTTTAGCAACAACTCCCTAATTTTTTGGTTATTAAAATTCCACAAGAAATGTAATGTAGTTTAAAAAAATGTGAAGGATACTCTATTCAAAACAAAAATTTATTCAGTTACTGGTTTTTTTTAAATTTTCATAAGTTTTGAATGTAACTCTATTCTTTTTACTTTTTCCTTTCAACATTATGTCTAACGCTATTTGAGTTAATTTTATTTTTAATACTTATAAAAATTCAATTTTATTCTTATCTCAATAGTTTTCAGAATCTACACGAATTCTTCTTTATAATGGTTATTTGTTTGAACATATCAGATGTTCTTCTTGGAGTTATTTTGAACTCTACTCCGTGTTGAAACGTGTACAACTGAAATACCCCTTAACGGTTGTACCGTCAAGATTAATTAAAAACTAACGAACGAATGAGTATATGATACTTGGTTATAAAACAAAAAAAAAACTAATAAAATAACAAATTTTTTTTTGTTATTTATCCCGAGAAGAAATAAAGAGCAACAACCCCAATTAAAATCCACACCCAATACTTGGCGAAGAAACCTTTTTCTTCTTCTGGTGGTGGCCTTTTTTCAGGGCGAGTTTTGGGGAATTCAGATGAACGTAGTAGTGATGCAGATGTTTTTAATGTTGAAGATCGACCATTAACACTATAATAAATATTTTCAACTGAATCACCAGACAATGAAAGTTGAATTGAATCGGTCATTTGAGATGATACACTGTTTATTGGGACTGAAGTGAAAGTATTATCTACTTTTATATAATACCATAACTCATTATTCTAATTGATTAAACATAACTAAATGATAAAAGAATAAAAAACTAACCTTTGTAAATTCTAAATTTTGTTCATTTTCAAATGTGCATTGATAATTATTGCATTCAATTGTTCCTCTTTTATTCCATTCAACAGGTTCTTCACTTGAAATAGAATAATATACATCAGTCTTGAATGCATTAACCACAGAGAAACAAATCAATAATCCAATCATTTACTGATTTATTTTATTCTTTTTCTAAGTTTTTTGATTTTACATTTTTACTAAGAAAATGTAATATATCACATTTAATTCAAATAATAAATTAATTAGCGTTATGAAGACTAGATCTTTGAGAAAGATGAGATGAATGCTCGAGTTCTGATTGATGCAATAAAGACTGTTGAATAATTGAGTCATTTTGTTTAGCCTCTTCTATTTTTTTTTCAAATGCAACAACTCCACTGTTAAAATCATTTTCTTCTCTTTCTACTCTAGAATATACTTGAGGAAGTGATTCTGATGGAATAAGGCCATTTGAACAAATTGAGACTTGTCTTTCTCCATTTATGGGTTGTTTATTTGAGGCAATTGAACCACTTAAAGATACAAATGATGGTTGTCTTGAGTAGATAGTTTGGTTAATCCATTGTTGAGTCTCATATCTTCTTTTCCTAAAAAGAAGTTAAATATTGTTTTGTTTGAAGTTATTAAACAAGAGAGATAATTAAAACAAACAAATACTTTCTAAGAATTAAAAGAAGAATAGTGGTAATAACAATAAATCCAGTGATTCCAATATACATTTGGTATTGTTTATAATCAAATTCTTTAACTTGTTCTTTGATATTATTTATAAAATCATTTGATGTAATAGAATCCATTCCAAAGGGTCTGTTTATTAAGATTATATATCTTGATATTTTGTTAAATATATTTTTTCAATAAATAATAATAAATGTACTATAAATATTTAATTTATCTCATTGTCATTAATAAATAAATCTTAAACATATCAAAAAATAAAAAAAAAATAGTTTTTCTCTTTTTAAACCCAAATGAACACTTCTAATACCTTATGTTTCCTTTTAATATTTTTTCTATATTTTGTTTGTCATTAATCCTTTCTATTTGCTTTTTTATTTATTCTGTAGATTTGTGGAGCAATGGTAGCATTATTAGGATTAACTAGGTATAACACTGGATATAATTTATCACCAGCAGTACATCATCCTTTATCTATTGGAATTTTAATGATATTAATTGGTATTTCAATGTGTTTAGCATCAGTGTCAACAATTATTTCATTAGCAAAGAAGAATATAATTGCAGGAATAATATCATTATCATTATTTGTTTTAATTTCCATAATGTTAACAGTTCAAGCTATTATGTGTGGTATTGATTACACAGTATTAAAAGTAGATAAAATAGAAGAATATGATCTTCAAGTAATTGAAGAACAATTTAATTGTTGTGGATGGAAGAGTATAAGACAAAATTGTATTTCTGATATTGGGTTATTGATGAAACAAAATTGTTTTGAAACAGTTGGAAAAAATGTAATATCGATGTTTGGCATAGATACTTTTATTTCAGTCTTATTTCTAGTGTTTACTTTCTTCTTAATTTTTGTTTCTTATCAATCCCTAAAAACAAAACCTCAGAAAGCACATGTTAATTGAATTTATTCATAACTTTTGTTATTTCTTTTAACTCAAAATGAACTCAAAAATTTTTAATTAATAATGGATTATTCAATTTATATACAATTTCCTTGTTGTTTAAATCAAATTCAATTTAACTCATTAATTAAAAATTTAACAAATGAAGAGTTCAAAAGAATGAGTCATTTTATTGGATATGATTCATGTGGAATGTTATTAAAGAGTTATGAGATACCATCTGCTGTAGAGTATTGTCTTGTGAGAAGAATGAGAAAAGAATTTTTTGAGAGATACAACCTTTCACACAATGATAATAAATGTAATGAATATGGAAAATACGATATTGTTAATAAAAATATCCATTATAATTGGAGTCATGATGAATGTATTGCATTTATTGAAGGACCAAAAGAAGTTGGTATTGATATAGTCAATTTAAAAAGATTTGGTTTTAATAACACTTTTACTAAAATTCCTTTTACTAGAGTTTTAGAGTCAATGTCTTCATTCTTAAATGAAGATGAAAAAGAAAAACTTGATTCGATAATTGAATTAAATGATAAAATTCAATTATTTGGGACTATATGGAGTTCTAAAGAAGCATTAGTTAAATTATTAGGAATTGGACTAGGGGATGTTATTACTTCATTTTCTATAAATTTAAACCATCACATTCCTTGTATTAACTCAAATACAAATTCAGTACCATTAACAAGTTTCAATTCAGTCATTAATTACAAATCACTTTCACTTTATTTATATTGTTTTAAATTAGATTCTTTCATATGTTCATTTGCAACATATGATAAGTTAGATTATATTCCATTATATTTTACAAATTATTATTCACAATTAAACTAGTAAAAAATGAAAAAACCTAAACAAAGGAAATAAATTCTTTTTTATTAACTTAGTTTAAATGATCAATTAATGCTTTAGTACTATCGTCATTAGTTTCTGTTTTATCATAAATTTCAGAAAAATTGATATCTTGGTACTTGTTTTTGTTTCGAATATTATGACAATTACAACAACATGTCAAGTCAAATGAAATAGGGAACTTTTTATGCCCTACAGTCATGTGTTTTGGTGGATTTAATAATTCATAAATAAATTTCAAAATGAATGGGAATGAATTTATCAACGTAATTACTGCAACTCTCCACCAAAATCCAAGACTGAATACAAATGATGGTTCAAAAGTTGGTCTTAAAACAATAATAGAAATAAGATACATTAATACAGATGATGCTTCTGAAGCAAAAATAATCCAATTCCATCGTCGAATAGTAAATCCAATATTTAATAGTTCAATCAAGATTAATACAGTAAATGAGATAGATACTATATGGACAAAGCTTGAATCAAATAATATCATTGCTAACATCATAATAACTGATCCTTGTAATATACTAATAAACATCCATGCTGAAAATGTTTTAAATGATAAATTTTGACCTTTTTGCATTTCAACATATAATACTGGGAATTGCATAATATCTTTTAATGAAATTCGTTCATCTAATACTAATGAAAATACTGGAGCCATAGTATAAAAAGTAGAATATCCAACAAGTAAAATACCAGTAAATAAAGTAATTGGTGTGAAATAAAATACCATTGAAAATACTGCTTGCATAATCGAAATAATCATTCCTCGATGCATAATAAATAATGCTAAGTCACTTGTTCTAATATATGAATTTCTTCCATGCCATAACAATAATTTTAACATATGACTAAATTGTTTAATACTAAAATCTGCTGCCATTGATGCTTGTTTACCTTCTTTACCTTCAATTCCTAATCCAACATCAGCTTCTTGAATCATACTTACATCATTACCTCCATCACCAATAGCACATGTTGTAAGTCCTGATGACTTTACTAATCTAACAATATCTGCTTTTTGTGATGGTAAACATCTACAACAAACAACAGCTTGTGCTTTTAATGCAAATTGAATAAATTCTTTACTCATTTCTTTTAACATTAAAGATAAAGTATTTCCATCAACAATTAATGCCTTTGTTCCAATTGATCCTTCATTATTAAAAATTAAACTTGTTGCTTCATCAATATTATTGGCAAAAAACTGTATAATTTCTTGATCAATATCAACTAATTTAGTAGATTTAGCAATGCAAGTAGCAGTCTCAACTTTATCACCAGTAAGCATCCATACTCTAACATTTGCTTGTTTCAACATTTCAAGTGTTTTTTGAACATCTTCTTGTAGTTCATCTTCTACACCAGTAATACACATTGCATTTAATCCATGTTCAATACTTTCTTGTACCTTTAATACTTCTTCTTCTCTTCCAGTCATTAGTGTATTAGCATAGTCATATCGTTCATTAAATTCTTGATATTCTTCTTGACTCATTTTTCTTGATCCAAATACTAATGTTCTCAATCCTTCACGTGCCAAGTTATTACACTCTTCACTTAACCATTCATTGTCTTTGATAATTTTTGCCATAACATTATCAGCACCTTTCATTAATAAATAAATTTCATTATCTTTATTATTACGTACAATAATTCCCATTCTTTTTGTACTTGAACTAAATGGAAAAACATTTAATATTTCATATTCTACATTTCCAATCATAGGCATGTTTAATACAATTTTCTTAAAGGTTCGCTCTTCTAAGACAACTCCTACACTTTCTGCAAATTTGACAAGTGCAACTTCATCTGGACTACTTGCTTGATAATATTTTTCACCATTTTCATTAAAGGATGGAGTAACATTATGACAAAGAGCCATTGCTTGAACACATCTCATAATAAATTTTGGATTTTTCTTCTTTTTAAATAAAACTTTTTCTTCATTACTTTGAAGACATTCTCTAATGTCATCTTTAATATCATCAAAGTTTGTTGAACGAATAGTTTCACTTTGCATACATAATACTTGGAAAGTCATTTCATTTTTAGTTAATGTTCCAGTTTTATCAGATAATACAAAATCAACTCTACCTAATTCTTCTGGTAATGTAGAATTTCTAACTTCAGCACCAGCAATGTCTTTATCTCTATTAATAAAAAATGCATATACCATCTTAGCTATATCTAAGTTAACTCTCATTGAAATAGGAATAATAGATGAAAATAAAATCATAAATCTTGTTAATGATACTAAGATAAACCAATTAGGATGTTGGACTAAATCTGGCATGATCATTAATATTGATAGTCCCATTAAACTACAAAACAAGATTTTACTAAGAAAATTAACTTCATCTTCTGTTTTTCCTCGTTTAACATTTCCACTTTGTTTTCTATTTCGTGCTAGTCTTGTATCATTTCCTGTATAAATAACTAATGCACACATCTCATCACTTGCAACAATAGTATTAGCCCATGCAGTGTTTTCAACATTTAATGAATATATTTTAGGATCTTCATTAATTCTAATTGTTCCTTGAAAAGAATAAACGTCAGCATGAGGTGCTTCCACATTAAGTTCAAATTGAGAATTACAAATTGTTTGAATATCCATTTTTTGTGTTTCTCCAATGGCACGTCTTAATTTCCAATCAGTTTCACCATCTAATTGATCAGTTCTAATGAAAATTGATCCACTTTCTTCTGTTGATCTTAAAATTAAGCAATCTGCTGGTACCCTTTCATCTTTCTTTAATTTAAGAATATTTCCAACAACAATGTCTTTTGATTGAATTTCTTTAGGTTCACCTCCAATTAATTGAGTGAATGGTTGAGAATTTGTTTGCTAATAAATAAGATGAAATGACAAAATGTTTTATACAATTATTATGAATTTAATTAACAAAAACAAACTTTGTCTCTTATTCTAATACGAATATCGTCATATGCATCTTTTGCCATTGCAAGAATTACAACAAAAGCTAATGGCATTGTATAAGTAAAACGATATCCAACTTGAAGAATTGGAACAAATTGAGATAATGCAGTTATAAGGAAATAAAGGTTGTAGAAATATTTGAATTGATTAAATAGACATTTAGGAATATAGTTCAAATAAGTATATCTATTATTTTCAACTTTATTAGAGCAGAACTTTTTATTTTGTTTAGTAATAGGAATAATAATTGTCCGAGGTTGTTCAGGTTTTTTTCTTAAAAAGGGTATTTTTTTTTGCAAAAAATCCCATGCTTTGTTCATTAATAAAAAGTTAAATATATTTTTTAGTTTACTTTTTTTTTTTGATATTATTATTTCTCTATTCCTCATTCCTTTTTTTTTCTTATACTCTGAGTTATTGATTTATCTTTTGTAATTAATAACATTTTTGAATTAAAATTATATTATGTTATTCTAAAAAAAAAAATTAGAGCGAATCATATCTTTAACAAAAATTTAGGAAATGTCAAATAGGCGGATAAATATTACCTCAACCGGAAGTAGATCCTTAAATGTTAATTTATCAATTGTTATTTTTATTAAAAAATAAACTCTCTTTTGTTTTTGGCTTTTAAAAAAGATATAACTTTTTGTGGACGTTAGATTTTCACTTTGCTTTGAAATGAGTAAAGTCATACTATTTTTGCTGGGGACAAACTACCATAACGAAGAAGAATAAATATAGGCTAACATTTTTGAATGATAGCACGTCATCACAAATACCATTATATTTTTATAGGGATGGTGGTTTACAGAGGAGTGAAACAATAAAGATAGGGGTTTGAATGAAAATAATCAGAAAAGGCATTGTTTCATAAGAATAAGCATAAACAATTAAAATAAACTAAACACAAATCATATCTTATCATTAACTTTCGTTTCAATATATGTTAGGACTATCTGAAAATGAAAGAGAAATGACTAGATCAAATCTTATAAATTTTATCAACCAAACCAAATGAAAGTCATCAACCAGATGAATATGATCCACTATAGAAGAGAGACTCACAAAAAAACTTCAGAATACAAATGTTGCTATTCATTTAAAGAAAATCGAGATTATCAAAGTGAACAAGAGAGTCTCTTTTTGGCTCTTCTTTCTCAAGAATTTACTATTAAATTAATTTGTCCAAATAAAAGGTGTGTTGTTACTCTTCCTTTCCTTAGAATTTTAGAAATCCAAAGAGGAACAGATGATTGTGTTGCAGTTAATGACTGGGTTAATAATAGAATTAATGAAAGATTAAAAGAAGAATTATCTCAAGGAGTTTCTCGAAAAACTGCACAAAGAAGATCAGAAAATTACAAAATTACTGAAACTCTCCATTTAATAATGGATCTTCTATCTGAATTTGGATATTTTTTCCAAACAAGAACAACTACTGGAAAGAAAGGAATGTGTAAGATTGATATCGCTTATAAAGTATTTAATAAAAACAAGTTGATGTTTGACCAAGAATCTATTTCTCGTATAGGATCTGCAATTAATAAAAAAATAATTTCTCTTCCATCAGAAAATGGTATAATTACAATAAAAAAAGGATATTTAGAATTACTTCAAAATATATCTTTGTAATTTAACAATTTCAAAAATTTCATTTAATTTTTATTTATTAGTAAATGAATATTAAAATGAAAAAAGATATGACAGATGAATATTTATATATAAAAAATATAAACTAAAAGTTTAAATCAAAATCTCTTAAGCATCAGCAACCCCAACTGGATAAGCAGCTCCTGAAGCAATACCACATTGATTATTCTTATTTCTTGACATTAAAACATATCCTTGATCTCCCCAAATAGTTCCCCATGAATTTCTAACAATCCAATATTCAGTTCCATTTTGAGTACCATAACCAACTACTGCTACACCATGATTAAGCTGAGTTGATGAACATTCTTTACTATTATATATACCACTCTTATATAATTGGAATTTAACTCCAGAAGCATCAATAGCAGCAGCAACTGGTCCTTCAGCAGCAGCACGCATAAGTGCTTTTTCACTTCCTGGTCTAACTAATTTTTGTCCAGTAATTTTAACAGCAACTTTCTTTTTATCATAAGTACAAGTTTCTTCAGCAGCAACATATGGATAATCTTTTTCTTGCATTATTCCATTTAATTTAACATATCTGAAACTTAAAAGAAGAGAACCTCCATTACATCCTTTATTTCCAACAGAAACAGAGCAGTCAACAAGTTGTTGCTCTGAAAGATCAAGATCTTCAACTGTAAATTTCTTTGATCCAGCAACCAACAATCTTCCTTCAATAGCAGCAACAGAAGCAAAACTATAACATGACCCACATGATGCTTGGTCTCTAATGGCTGGAACTTTCCCTTGAGCTCTCCAATCAACAGACTCTGGTGCATCTCTCATAGAATCATTAATAATCTCTTCATGTTGTTCATCAATGACAAATGGTTTTAACATAGAATTATATTCAGCCTCAGTCATTGCAGCAAATGGTCCTTCAACTGATAATTTGAATGAATTGTTTTTATTGAATTTAGCAATAAAACGAGCATTATTATTGAAAATAGCTCTTCTTCTAAGAGATTCAACAATAGTAAAATGTTTATTATTATTTGCAACCCAAGTATTGAAATTTGTAGCATATGCTACGACTACCAATAACAGAACAGTGAACATTAATGTTAGAGATTCAATTTTCAGAGTTTAAATAGTTTCTCATACAAACAGAGAAAATTAGAGTCATATGGAGTTTTCAATTTGGTCAAAGCACGTCCAAATACATTATTCAATATGACTTATTTTTCCTAATCATTTGGGGATGTTCTTTATTATTCTTAACTTTTTTAACTTCTGTTTTTGGAACAAACGAAATAACTTTTTATCAACTTTTCTTTTGTTTTGAGTCTAATGAAACTAAAATCATTAAATACGTCTGAATTTTACTTATTTGAATTCGTTGCTGAAATATATTTAAGAAAATTCATAGAACATTAAGTCTTGATTAGTTAACTTAAGTTTATGTAACTAACGAAATGGTTTTCGTCTATCTCATTGGATGACGTGGAAACTTAAAATAGATTTTTTTAAGAATAGATTTATAGTACATTTCAAAAATATTTTTGATGCATCCCTAAAAATAAGACAAAGATGGTTGCAGAGGAGATAAAAAAGCTATTATAAAAGACTTAATAGAAATAGGATAAACTTATTTTCATTAACAAATCTCAATAACAATATAAAAATAAATAATAATTTTTATATAAAACTCATTAGAATAGCAACAATCATAATAATTATTTTCATTATTATCTTAATTACATCACTCATCATTCATTCATTTTAATCTCAATAATTATTTAACAACAGCTTAAATATAAATAAACACTATCATCATAATAAAATACAATGAAAAGGAATCAAATACCAAAACATCAATCTGTGTAAACAAATATTTAAACATATATTAATTACAACTTTCATTGATTTTGATGCAACTGATTTTAATAATCATCCTAAATGTATTATAATACTGAAATGTCATAACTTACATTAAAAATTTACTGGTTAGTGACCATTCTTTCCATGCTAGAAGCTCAGATTTAATGATAATTCATTCAATGATAGAAGACACTAGATTTACTACCAAAATATAAAAGACAAGAAATTATATATTAATATTATTGTTGTATTTCAAGATAAGAATATAGAGTTGCATTATACTCACAAAATAAATAAATGCAGGAAAAAATAAAACATAATAAATAATTAAAATATGTGGAGATAACCACAGTAATAGTAACAATAAATTAATACATAAAGAGTTAATAAGAAGATTAAAGAAACTGGAATTAAAAATATAATACATTAATACATTACAAACATAAACATCAAAATACGAACAACTTGATGTTTTACACATGAAATTATGATAACACACTAAAATGAAATAAATAAATTATAATAACTTCATATTAAATATCCAAATATTATTAACTGTGTTTATTAATAAATATTTTAATATTTATGCTCAAAAACTTGTTTTGATGAAAAATGAAAATTATATAAAATTGTTGTTATCTTTTAATACTCAAACTTGTTTAATAAAATAGTTTTATTCTTCAATTACTCAACGTTACATAATAAGAAAAGTTATCTCTGAAAGAAGAATGAAAAAGAAGAAATACAAAAATTTATAGACAGTACTAACGTTTCTTTTTAATTGCTTTTAATTTGGTTAATTAGTTAAGACTATGACTGATTAAAGCATAATCAAGTAGTCATATCAGTCATAACATACACATGCGTTTAATTTAAAAATACCTCATCAACAAGTTCAACGGTAATGTGTTTATTGAAAAGAATCATTAAAATTAAAATACCTTGATGTTAGTAATAATATTATAACTTATGTTGAATGAATAAATAATATGACAACACTGTCCTATTTGAGCATCAAAAATAGCCAATTTGAAAAAGTCTCAATTATCACCCAATTAAATAACGTAAATGGCTCTACCAATCTTCCAATAGATGGCAAACTTAATTTTAGTCATCTTTATCAAATGACATCTCTAACATCATGAACTATAAATCTATCAACAATTAAATAGAGAGTACTATCTTTACACAAACTTAGCTCTTGATTAGATAAGATTATATAATTTTAAGGTTCAAAAAAAGCAAGTCTATGAAAGACGGAAACACTTAAAATCACAAGTAAAATCTATTTTAATAAAGTTTTATCAATTATTAGTCCAAATACGAGACCTAGTAATATTTATACAATACTAATATCATTTTTACCTTATATCAAAGAATTTACCAATTAATACCAAATTAGAATTAAATCAATCTATATTATATTATTTTCCAATTTAGAAAGGAAGTAATTTAATTAACCAATTAGAACCATAAGTGCAAGATAAATATAAAGAAAAATAGATTATAGATTTATTCCTAATTTTCTTATTCAAGGATTGACTGAATCTTTTATACTATTAAAGGTTTTATATAAATAATTTTTTTCATTAACTAATCCAGACTCTATTACATTAACCGCTAAAATAGAAAATTACATGAAGGTTCTATTCGTTCAGAAAATTTATAGAATATGAAACTGAATTTGACTCACTAACATGAAGCCTTAATTGGGGAAAAACTTTAAATGCACAGTCAAAAATATTTGTTGGCTCATTAGATGTAATAATTTCTCTATTCGATATAAACACTAAACACTCACTAAAAATACTTGGTAATTAACAAGAGCTTCATCTTTATCAGTCAATTATGATGATTTTAAATTCATTTCTTCAGAGTATGAAAATATTATGTTTATATTTAATTTTGAAATAATACAACTCCATAAAGCTCTCAGTGAATTTCATAATGGCATAATTAATGTTTCTGACTTTAATAAAAAGATTCATTCTCTTATCTCTGCTTGTGCATATGAAAGAGTAGTCACTTGCTAGGTTCTTAGAACACTCTGTCATTCTCCTATTTTATGAGTCACTGGACAAACATTACTAACAACAATCATATATTCAGACGTGGAAACCTATAGCTGGTAGTGGTGAAGATGGTTATGCTGCTGTTATTGATACAAGAACAGTTAAACCAAAACCAATGATGTCTGAAAAGTCTTAACAATCAAGAAAAAAAACACTACAAGAGCCTTATACCCTAATACCAATGACTGAATACTCTTAATTGATAGTAATGGTATTGTTCATTTAAATGATAGATTTACTGGAAAAAATAGGTCTTATCTTTGACTGGAAGTCACTGAGTGAATCAACTAAGGGGAAACTTCTATCTATTAAGAGAGGCTCTTTCAATGATAAAAAATGGTATGTAATTCAGTTGAATAAATAAAGAGAAGAAAAAAATTATTCTTTATTAAAAAAATAAATAGTAAATTGAAATAAACATTTTAATTATTATGACTTTCTGTTTTCCACAAATAAAACAAAAGTCTAAGTAAATTTTTTTTTCAATAAGACTATATCATTATTCTTATAAATTATTATTACCTCCTTCCAACCTGTAAATTTCAACTTTTCTTTTTTTTATTGTTTCTTTACTTAATTAATAAAAATTATTTAACTTAAATGGATTAAGTCAATCAAAAAAATCAATTCATGATAAATTACTTTTTATTATTTTTTTTTGGTTTCTTTTCATTCTTATCTTTCTTTGTTCCTGAAACAAATTTTTCTTCTTCTTTCTTTTCTTTATTTCTTTCAGCTCGTTTTTCTTTTTTGATTTTTGATTTCTCAATCTTCTTTTGTTCTTTAGCTTTTTTCTCTTCATCAATTCGTTTTTGTTTTTTAACAGAACTTCCCTCATAAATTTTCTTTGAAGTTTCACTGGCATGAGCTTGAATTTCTTTTCGCTCTTTTTGTTGTTGTGCAATAATTTTACTAAAGAAATCATCTTTTGATACTGTTTCATCAACAAAATCATCAATATCTTTTAACCCTGTTTCATCTTTCATTTCTGCGATTTTTAATTTATGTTGATGTTCAGCAATAGCATTAAATAATTGTACAACACCTTTCATAGCAGTTTTTTTAAGCTCTCTTTCATGTTCATCAATTAAAACACATGTATTATTATGTTCTTTTTCGAGAAACATTTTTCTTAGTTTTTGTTTTTCTTTCAATTCTTTTTCTTGCATTTTTTCTTGTTTTGTTTTTCCCGGTTTTTTGATAAGCTTTTCATTACCTACGATATTATCAAGGATTTGATCTAATCCACCTTCCTTTTCTGTCATCTTTCAATCTTGTTTTTTAGATGATTCAATAAAACTATACTTTATTAGTTTTTTTATAATTACAAATTAGGTTTTATAATTTTTGATTATTAAATGTTATATATAACATATATTAATCATCATAAAAAATGAAACAATTAAAAGGCAATATATCTTTGTTAATACTATCACATGTTTAGTGCTTCTGACACTCCTCAACAAGACCATAATACTCCACAAGACAAATGGAAATCACAACCTATTGACACTCTTTCTTTACCAGTAGCAAACACCACTCGTGTAATGAAAAATTCAGTTTCAATGCCTAATGGATCTGCGGTGCGTATTTCTAAAGATGCTCAAGAATATATGACTGAGGTAGCAACTGAATTTTTATCATTTATAGCTTCTGAGTTTGTTATTTTTTTAAAACAAATAATACCATTAATAAAGCAATAGGGCTGCTGATGTACCAAAAGGATCCGTAAAACCTAAACATACTCTTACAGGAACAGACATTATAGATGCATTAGATAGACTAGGATTTGAAGATTATTGTCCTTCACTTCAAAAACACTTAAAACATTTTCATCAAGTTTGTTTCTAATTAATATTTTTTATTTTAATCTGTAAGTATTTATCCTGGAAGATGAATGCACAAAATGAAGGGTATGATGCTAAAAAAGGGTTTTATGAAAGTCAGATTTCAATGAATGAAGAGTTTCCACCTCAACCTCCATGTTAAAGTAATTCAACAATGGCTTTTCATTTCACAATGATTTTGTATGACACAATCAGGTTTTTTTTATAATTAATAATTATATTTTAATAAGATGAATAAAAAATAGAACTTAAAATTATGATTTTAAAAAAATCTTAATTTCATGTCTTTTCAATATCCATTAGTTGATGAGAATATTGTACAAAAATATCATATCAAACAATTAATTTATAAAGACTCTACAACACAAGTATATCAGGCTGTTCAAATTATCAATCCAATCAAAAGAATTGCAAGACTAATTGCATTAAAAATAATAAAAATTAATCCAAATGAAATACAAAAAAATAAAAGAATGGAAGTGTATTGTAAGCTTATGGAAACTGTAGAAAATTCACATGTAATAAAATATTATTCATCATTTTATACAAACATAGTTTGAAGAAGTATTTAATTTTAAGATTAATTAATTTATAATTAAACATTTATAATATAGAATGGTCATTTAGAATATTGGATTTCAATGGAATATTGTAATTTCTTTTCATTAGATAAATATTGGCAAGGTAATCAAATACAACAAGAAGATCAAAAGAAATTTTTTATTTCTGATATTGCTGTTGGTTTAGATTATATTTATCGACGGCTTAATCATCAGCACCTATATCTATGTCCTTCAAATATTTTAATATCAAGAGATCCTGCCTCTATTTTTCCAAAAGTAAAATTATCAAATTTTGCATTATGTGATCAAATAGAAAATTCAATAATACCAGAAATAGAATTATATGATATTAATTATGCGGCTCCTGAGTATTTTAATTATTATACTCATTCTAAATCAGACGTATGGTCATTTGGTGTATTAATTTTTAAATTATTAACTGGGTTTTGTCCATTTGAGTTAATTCAAATAGATCCATTCACTGCTATTCAAGTACAGGCATGTGTTAATTTTAGTTTGTATATTAATGATAATGATGCTATTGACTTATTATCTAAAATGCTAAAATATGACCCTGATGAAAGAATATCTATTCAAGAAGTACTTAACCATCCTTATATAGTAGCATGTATGAATCATAAGTATGGAACCCAAGGAAAAAGAGAAAATTATAAGGCACTTCGTCCATTAGATCATGGTCAATATGGTCAAGTCTTTTTAGCAGAAAATTCTGATCATACACAGTTTGCTGTTAAAGAGATTTCAAAAAAAATAGAGTCATTACAAAGAGAAGCAACATGTATGAGATTATGTAAACATCCTAATTTAGTAGAATATAAAGACTATTTTGAATGGAATCACTCAATGATTGAACAATTACGAGGTGGTAGAGACATTGAAGGAAAGTATGTTTATTTAGTTATGGAATATTGTGATGCTGGCAACCTTGAAATTTATATGAAAAATAAACCAACTCCTTTAAGTAATAATGAAATCATTTATTTTCTTGGAGAAATATGTAATGGCTTATGGTACCTTCACTTTACGAAAAAGTTAATTCATAGAGACCTTAAACCAGCTAATTTATTATTACAATCAACGTCAGGTCCTTTGCCAAGAGTAAAAATAGCTGACTATGGATTTTCTAGAGGAATTAATGACTTAATGGCAACTATAGTTGGAACTCCAATTTATGAAGCACCAGAAATCATTAAACAAAAACCATATACAGCAAAATCTGATTTATATAGTCTTGGTGTTATTTTATATCAAATGGCAACAAAAGAATATCCTTTTACTGATAATTTTGAAGTATTTCAAAGTTCAATGATGAATGAATTACCTGTAGAATTTAGAGAAGATGTAGTTATTGATGAACAACTAAAAGATCTGATCCTTCATTTAATTACTCACCATGAATATCAACGACTATCATGGAGTGAATTTTTTGCACATCCGTATGTACAACGTGCTTGTGAAGAATCTTCACACCAACCAAGAATGGAAGAAGTAAGTGATTTCCAAGAATTTTAAAGTATTTTATTTCTTATTAAAAAAATAAAAAAAAAAAATCAATGAATTTTGGAAAATAAAGAATCGAAATAATTAGAAAACCCTTAAAACTCAAAATGACAAGACTCAATGGAACCTCCTAAAAAAAGCATTAATTTTCAACGTAAACCACTAACAGAAGCAAAAAGATTGTCTATGTCATTTGAGGCAGAACAAGAATGTGCATTAATATGTTTATTAATATATGAAGGATTTAATATGCAATTTAGTGTTCCAAGAAAATCATCAGAAATCTGTCAATTTTTAGATCTAGTAAGAATTTATGGGAAAAACATAAATATTGATATGAAAGAAGAAATTAAGACTATTGTTGCTAAAAATTTAAAAGGAGTTAATCCCGAAAGTAAACACCATGTAAAGTATGAAAGAAGAAATACTATGGCAGCTACTATTAATTTCCTTTTAGAATTATTACAAAAAATGGGATGTGAATATAAAGAAAAAGGTACAAAAGGATCAAACATTACCTTAAAGATGAAAAAAATTAAACATCTTAAATACAGGTCTGTTAATTGGGACAGCGAAAAAATAGCTACTATTGGGGATATAGTCAATAGAAGAATTAAACAATTTTTTAGAGGAAAAAAAAGAGAAACACTCGTTGACCTTCCTTGTTCAATGATTCAAGTAAATGATTTAGTGGATGGGTATTATAATGAAAAGTCTGCTTTTAAATGGGTTAGTCCTGCTTCAAGAAGTATCCAACAAGAACCTGATGGTGATGATGAGACATTAGAAGAGTGTCATGTCCCATTAGCAGAAGAGAATTTATTACCAAAAATAGTAGCTGATGAAGTTATTGCTCAAAAATATGAGGAGAACTCAAAGTCTTCTGATGATAAACTAATAAAAGAAGACTTAGAAACTAATACATTCGAAATTAAAAGTGAAATAGATCATTTCAAGAATGATTTAATGAAAGCGTCACAATCTAAAGATTTAAAGTCATCAGAAGGAGATATTATTTCAAAAAGACTACATGCAAGTTGCATGTTAAGTTCTAATGAAGGTTTTTTTATTGAAGGTACATTCAGATATTAGACAATTTATTGTGTTTTTTATTGCATTTTTTTTTAATATTTTTGTTATAAGAGTCTGAAGATAAAATTTTTAAAAAAATATTTTTTTTTCAATATCTTTTTTTACTAATAAGAATGAAATAATAACCGAGAGTCTTTCATTTAAAAATTATGGTTTACTTTTGTAATATTTTTGTCTAATTTGTTAATTATTTATGTGTGTTAGCCTTAAGCTCAAATAAGTCTAACAGTATATTCAAACACATGTGATTTGAAATAAAGACATATAGTTATAAAGATATGAATTTAAAATAAAACAATAAT
>NW_008578683.1:0-4591 GCF_000257125.1 Entamoeba nuttalli P19 | reverse complement strand
TGATGTTTTCCTCAATACTGGTTGTGCATTAAAAGAACAGTAATATTAAAATAAATAAAATTTAAATTTTTTTTCTCATTATTCATTTCAACTGAAATTCCTTCTTTGACATAATTTTTTCTAATTAATTGCTTTCTTATGTGCAAGTATTACATGTACTATATTCAATATCACTAAAGATAATAAAATAAATATATTTATTACCTGTTTTTAATTCAATTATCAAAAATTTTAGACTCATTATAAAGAAAGATAATGTAAAATATAACTTTTGTATTAAATAAAATAATTCATGGTTTTTTAATTTTAAAACTTTACTTAACTTAACTCATAGTTATAAGAAATTGAAACCGATAATGTAAAATTTCTGAGAAAAAAGATAAAATTCATTAAAACATAAAAAAAACAAAAATTTGATAACACTTTGACTTATGCATTATATCAAAATTAAACCTTCAGTATTTTAGTAATATGTCTTTAATGAGATAATGTTTTATGTGTCTAGTAAATAATATCCTTCTTAACAAATTACAAACTAATTTGGGTATTTTATAAGAATAAACTATGACACACCATTCACAATTTATCAATTTCTTAATAAAACTTTCATTAGAATCAAGAAATTATACATATATTTTACTTTTATTTGTTAAATTAATTTATTATAAAATTAAAACCAAACAAAGAACGTCCTCATCTTCATAATACGAAATTTTTACATCCTAATTAATAGAATGGAAGTATTTGTAAATTCATAGAGTCTTGTTGGAATTAAATTACTAAAATAAAATATGAGTTAGTTTCATAAAACACTCTTTTAACCCAACCCTTTCCAGAACTGTTTTTAAATAGTGTTTATTTTATGAAAATGAAATGTAAACATAAGATACATATTCGAAGAAAAGATATTATTAAGAGACTCACTAGCAAAAAGAATAAATGAAAATTAAGTCATTTGTTTATACTTCTAAAGACAAAGAATGAAGCTAAATTCATTCATTTAGTTTCTTTCTTTTTTATTCTTTTATTCTTAGCTTATTTCCTTAATCTGATTTACCTCAATCCTAGAAATTATGTATGTTGATACAATTCTTTTCCTTACACTTTTTTTTAAATGTGAATTGCTTTTCATTTTAAAAATAACAACTTTAACAGAAGAACTTGAAAAGATATTAGTACCTAATCTATAAGAAAATTAAATGAAACTATAAAAAATAAAATTATGTATAAATGAAAAAGTATTTTGAATGGAAAAAAGAAAGAGAAAAGAACAAGAAAAGATAATTCATTTATTATGTCACATAGGAAGATTGATGTCAAATTAACTATTCAAAAAGTTTTCTCATCTGCTCCAGAATCAAGTTTAAGCCAATTTGGATTTATTACATGTACATATTCACGTGGAGATATTACAGAAACTACACAACCATTTGAGATAAATAAAGACCTTAACCAAACATTTAATTTCCTTAGTACTTTTATTGTTAAGAGCCAAAAAGAAGGAACGTACAAAGAAAAAGAACTTCAATTTGTTATTAAGACAGTAACAAAAAAGAAAGAGTTATTTAAAACATCAGTGAACTTATCAAAATTTGTGAATAGTATTACTACTTCACAAATACTTAATTTTACATATAAAAACCTTCCAATGCAGCTTTTATATTCTCTACAATTTTCAGGTCAAGTTCATCAAATAACAAAAACTAGTCAAATACCACAATTAAAAAGACAAATCACTTCAATAACTATTCCTCTTGAGAAACAATCTGCAATGGCTTCTTCAATAACTCCAACAACTAGTACACCATCAAAACAAACAACAGCATCATCACAAATTAGTTCTGGTCTTGCACGTAGTGCTAGAGATGCAAGAAGTCAAAATTGTAGTTCAAGAGGAGATTTTTCAGGAGGGTCAGTTGATATTTCTCGAAGAGTAGGACATCAACGAGTTAAATCAGCCTTTAGTCAACGTCCTATATTTCTTTCAGAGATGAATGAAGTTCAGAAAGAAAATTTACCAGAAGACGAAGCGAAATTTGTTGATGATATAAAACAAGTAACGTCTTTAATGCAATTTGATTTAGAATCAAAAAATATGCCAATGACTAATACATTAATGAGTGAATTAATTTTTGAAATTCTTATAAAGAAAAAAGCATTTGATGGAAAAGAAGATTTATTAGAAGCAACTAATACAGCATTAGAAGAAACAATATCAAATGATTTACTATTTGTAAAACAAGCGATATATTTATATTCAAGTATTAGTAGATTATGTTTATTATTTAAGAAAGAATATGAAAAGAGTAGTAGTAGTCAAATTGGAAATTTTATTAAAGTATTATCTGAATCAATAAAGAAGTTATATACAAAGTTATTTGAAATTATTAAAAAAGATTTACAAAAATTAATGGAATTAATATTTAATAAGTCATTAATGAGTTGTGATGAATTAATAAATTTTATTGATGATTTGAGAAAAATGTTTGAACAAATGAGAGTAACCAAAGTATTTATAAATATATTTGTTGAAGATTTATTAAGAGAAATTAATATTCTTTTTATTGAAGAAGTAGTTAATCCATCAAAAAAGAATTGTTGTACAACAATTGGAATGAACTCAGTTATGATTATTTCATTTCTTCAAGATTATTTTAGAAAACCACACATATTTCAAATAGATTGTAAAGATCAATTTAGCGTAATATCTGAAACTTCAAGAGTTTTATTATTAAATGATAAATCTATTTTATCAGATAATGAAGCTAGAACTAATATTTGTCCTCATTTATCTCTTGCTAAAATTACTAGTATTTTAGAAAATTTAATTGTTAAAACTGATCAAGAAGAATTATCAGTTAAAAAAGTTATTTCACAAATTACTAATACTGATAATTTTACTATTGTAAAATTTGATTATTCAGACCCTTTATTAAATGAATATAAATTAAATGAAACAATAAATAAAAATGAAAATTGGGAA
The DNA here is from genome assembly GCF_000257125.1 of Entamoeba nuttalli P19. Classification (NCBI taxonomy): domain Eukaryota; phylum Evosea; order Mastigamoebida; family Endamoebidae; genus Entamoeba; species Entamoeba nuttalli. The sequence goes on along the minus strand of NW_008578683.1, from coordinate 1,608 downwards.
TTTATTCCTTTTGATTTATCAACTACTCCATTAATTGGAAGAAATTATTTCAAATAAAATTCAATGATTTGTTCAACAACAATTATGAATTAATTGAATTTATTTGTTTTGAAATTATATTTTTAATTTTTAATAAAAGAAAAATGAAAGATTTTTTTAATTGAAATAAAAAATGAATTAACAACAAGGGGCTTGTTCAACTTCATCATCATTTTTAAAAGGTTGAACTAATGTTTCATTTGGTTGAACTAATAAAGGTTCTGATTCTAATGCTTTTTTTGCTAAACATTCAAAAACAAAATCAACATTATCACCAGTTAAAGCAGAAGATTCAACATAAATAGCATCTAAATCATTAAATTGAATCCAATCATCAACAGCTTCTTTTGATATAACACTTCCTTTATCAATTTTATTTCCAATAATTACAAATGGAAATTTACCATTTTTATTAGTTGTACAATTCTTAAGAAATTCATTTTTCCACATAGTTAATTGTTCAAATGATTTTGGATTTGATACATCAAATACTAATCCACAACAATCTGCTCCTCTATAAAATGCTATACTTAATGATATAAATCTTTCATTTCCTGCTGTATCCCATGTTTGCATTGTAACTTCTTTTCCTTCTACAATAATAGATTTTGTCATAAAATCTGCTCCAATTGTTGCTTTATATGAATTTGTAAATTTTTGATTAACAAATCTATGTATCAAAGCTGTTTTTCCTACACTATAAAATAAATAACAATTATTTTGTTTTCATAAAATATAATTTGATATATCAACTTAAACAAACTTACTTGAACCTAACAGAATGGTTTTTAATAATCTAGAAGAACTCATATTACTCTTTTAAAGTTCATTTTTTTTGTTTTTAAGAACATTTTCAAATATTTATTATTTTTTATTATAAATTTTATTTTTTTGTTTTTTTTTTACTATGTAAAACTCAATTAAATATACTATGCTTTTTTACTGGTGCAGGTGTTACATTCAATAAAATACTTCTTTGTCCTGCATCAATATCATCAAAAGGTGAACCTATACATGGATCATCATCTCTTATATTTGAACAATCTCTGTCACTACATGCACATACCCCAAAAATACATGACTGACCATGTTTAACACAAACACAATTTTTATCACATACCCCTTTACAACGACATCCTCTTTTACTTATTCTTTTCATTGTTTTTTGCATTTCAATATCAATAGAATCATCATATTTTGTTAAATCTTGTTTATTTTCACTTAATAACTTTTTTCTTTTTTTCTCTCCAATTTCTTCTAATGGTTCGGTTTTCTTTTGGTATTTTTCTACATATTCTTCAAATGTCATTTCACTTTGGTTTACAATCTCAAAAGATAATCCTAATGGATATTTTCCTTTTTCTGGTACTCCACATGACCCTCCTATTGCTCTTTTATATTGTGTTATTTCAACTTTCCCAAATTTAACTGTATCATCTGTTGTTGTCATTTTTTAATCTTCCTTTTATAAAGTTCTGTTTTTTCTTTCTTCTTTTTTTTTAACTAAAATTCCATTCTTAAAAATACAAAAAAAAAATAAAATTTCATTTAAAAATTTAATAAATAATA
>NW_008578682.1:12248-13862 GCF_000257125.1 Entamoeba nuttalli P19 | reverse complement strand
TTATTGTATGACATTGGATTTCTGTGTCTTATTTGATTTTCTTTACAACACCCAAAGGATTTATACAACAACCATGGCATTAAAATTTGTTGTATTTCTTCATTGGAAAAGGTTCTTTTTTGAAATAATTATTTAATAAATAAAATTCAGTTATCTTACTTTTTCAAATGGTGAATGCACTGGATATCTTTTTTCTAGTTGTTGTATTGCAAATTCTATTTCTTTGTCAACAATACGTTTTCCTTTAGTAAATGCGTCATTAATACAAATACAATAAGGCTCTAAATAATCAATATTCTTAAATATCATCATATTATTTAATCTTTTTTCTGTTAATTTATCAAAATAAAACCAATCTGCTTCAGGCTGAACTTTTCCTGATTGGCTATGTAAATGATATAGAAAATGTGCATATGGAATATTCATTGATCTATCGTTTCTAACTTTTGAATCTCTTGTAAAATTGTATTGTCGCTCAAATGTATTTTCTAATTTTTGTAATACACTTTTTTGTAGGAAATAACAGTTATGAGATAAGTAGGGGTGTGGGGTTGTTTTTGGTTCATTGAAAACATCATTTAATAAAATGTTAGTAAATGCAAGACTTCTATCCCAAACGATTTTTTTCATTCTTTTTTTATTTGGACATTGAAATTTAGGGTGTGTAAATAAACGTAGTTCATTATTATTAAACCATACTGATGGTGGTGCGTTTCTCGATAATAACATGTCATCATTTAAATAAATAAAACATTCAGATAAATCTGGTATTCTATGTATAACACTTTCAATTGCATCACTATTAAATGTTGGGATATTTTTTTTATCAAAGACTTGTCTATGAGAAACTATTTCCAATGAATAATTTCCTGAAACAATTTTAAACGACTTTAAACCATTTGGTTGTTGAAGAAAAGAAGGCACTTGGTCACTAGTTAGTATATGATACTTTTTAACATATGGAGCATACATATAAACACTTCTAATAGAATATAATAAAGTCTGATAATCTCGATAAAAACTAGGTTTAATTCTGTTATTGAATTGTTTGTACTGATATAACCATTGTGGATCACTTCCATTTACCCATAGCCAAACAACATCAATTCTACCATTACAAATTTCAGGTATTTCCCAATTAATAGTGTCAGTAGAATTAATAGGTGGTTTAGTTAACGTTTTATATTTTTTTGAGGCAGAAGGTTTCAACTGAGCAAATTGCCTAAGTAGACTTTCATCTACGTCATTCTTTTTATCATAATTACCACAACTCATACTTTCATTTTCTCTATGGACATTTATTTTTTCTGCTGTTTCATTAAAGTTATTTAACTCTTTTGAATTATTGAAGTTGTTATAAGGATAAACACTTTCAATATCAAATTCCTTATTTAAAAATGAAGGTACAAAATTATTGTCTTTATGTACCAAAATGTGGTGTGGAGTAATTTCATCAATCCGAATAAAAGACATCTTTCCATTGGAACAAGCAAATTGAATAACAAACGTAATAAAAAGAAGAATAAATAATAAAGAAATGCATTGAGAGTAAAAAAGAAGTGACGAACAAACACGATGCATTAATGATTTTTTCGAAAAAAAAGGAAGTAATAT
>NW_008578682.1:12050-12238 GCF_000257125.1 Entamoeba nuttalli P19 | reverse complement strand
ATAGCCATGGCATTAAAATTTGTTGTATATCATGCATTGGAAAAGGATCTCTGAGAATGAAATATAATAAAGAATAAGATAATTAAATATTACTAGAATTGTCATTTGTTCATTAGTTATTAAATATTAATCATATCATACATCATTAAAATAATTAATTTCATTGTTTTATTTATTTTATATTTTAT
>NW_008578682.1:8865-12040 GCF_000257125.1 Entamoeba nuttalli P19 | reverse complement strand
TATTTCCTGCATTGGAAAAGGATCTGAAAGCATTAAATTAAATAAAGAAATAAAAATGAAATTGACAATATAAAAGGAGTTAAAAATAATGGCATTAAAAAAATGATGAATTTAATCAAACGTCAGCTCCATCAAAACAAAATAGAAACTGTAGAATAGGTAGATGATTATTCATGAATAGGACAAATCTGGAATGAACCAATAAGAATAGAAAGTAATTCTATTAATATCTAATTAATTGACTATTTTTATAAAAATAAATCTTTTTTGGAACTAATAAACTAAATTTTATAAAATGACTACTGAAATTACTGATACAATGAAATTATGTGAAGAATTAAAATCAATGACAAATGAAATGATTAATAAACTTAATAATGTAAAACAACAAATTGGAACTGATGAATTTCAAAATGGGAAAGATAATTTAATTTCAAAAATAGGAGAAATAGGTAACTTTGTAACAATGGCAAATAAAAGGTTTGAGATTTCACTTTTAAAAAGAAAAGACTTATCAAAACAGTGATTATACCAATCCTGAAATTGAAGGGTTACAATCCATAATAATACTAACTCATTTATTATATGAAGTAGCTAAAACTTGGAGTAAAGAAAATAATGTTGAAGATGAATTAAATCTTAAAATATCATATTTACTACAACAAACTAAAAAACTTAATCAAATTGCAATTACTGAAGCTCCAAAAAAGAAAGTAGATATATTAAATGAAGTAGCAAAACAAATTGATCTTGGTGTAGGAAAGAATATTACCAAAGAATTAGAAAAGAAAGGAATAAAAGATGCTACAATAGACATTTCTATTGCTGAAGCACGAATCAAGTTAGTTGAGTCTCGAAAAAAACAAGAAGAAGCACTAAAAGCAATAGAAAAAATTTATTCAATTTTAGAACCAATCAAAGAACATTGGACAAAAGAAGATTTTGTTAAAGCATGTTTTGGTAATGTTGAACAAAAGAATTAATTTAATAAAGTTAATAAATTTCATTACAACATAAACTAGACAGGTTTTAATAAGAAAAAAAAAAATAGAAAATTAAAGAAAAAAAAGTCATTTAAAATTATTGCAAAATAATTGCTAATTTGTTTGGTTCAACCTTTGGACAAGCCCAATTATAAAGATAATATTTCAAATAACCATCACCAGGAACAAATAATAAATCAGCAAGATATTGTTGATTTTCTGAAATATTTAAACAATTAAAGACATCGCAATGGTTTTGAACAGCACAAATTAAAATATCTTTAAAGAATTGTTTAAAATCAACGTCTTTGTCATAGAAGTAATAATACTGATAAGCAATATATAACTCTGAATATTCGTATGAATTAAGAATAGATGAGGGTAATATGTAAAATGCTCCAAATGCTTTTATAACTCCATTTTGTTCCAAAACATAACTTTTAACAATACCATCTCTACTAAGGAAAGTATGTGCTACCATTTCTTTACTAAATAATACTGTAAGGTCATAATGAGTATGTAAAAATCTATTAAGTTTTTCTGTGACAATATCAACATCTTTTTCTTCCATTTGTCTGAACCCAATAGAATGTGGTTGTTCTGGTAATTTATAAAGTTTTAATGCTCTTTGAAGTGTTAGTCTTTGATTACAAGTTGAGAATCCAATAGCATCTAATTTTTTTGGATTTAATGGACGATGGAAATATTGTGTAGTACAAACAACATTTGGTAATTCTGTTCCAGAAGTATAAACTGCTTGAAATAGTCCTGTTAAATGAACTTGACGAGTAACTTCTTTAATTAATTGTGGTGCTAATTTAAATTTTCTCATATCCTTTCTAACACACAAAAAGTTAATTTCTGCAACATCAACAATACGGTCATAAATTTTTATTGAACTTGGAACTCCTGTAATAAATCCTATTAGTTCATGACTATCTTTTTGTCTAATTCCTACAAACCAACTAGGATAATATCCTGGTACTTTTAAACACCATTTAATAAATTCTTTTTGATAATCAAATCTAAGTGTAGCATCATCATCTTCAACGTAATTTTCTTTTAACAATATATATACTTCTTCCATTTCTTTTTCATTATCAATATTAACAATACAATATTCCATATTTTCATTTGGTAATGGTGCCGGTACTTTTGGTACTTTTTCAATTGGAATATCTGGTTGAATTGGGTTATTATATTTTTGTGGTACAATAACACCTGTTCCTGTTACTGGTTCATATTTCCAAAATTTATGGTCATTATCAATATCTCCTATAGTCTTACCGTCTTCTTCTTTTTTAATTGCTTGTAAGAATTCACTTTTTTCTTCTTCTTTTACTAATTCTTTAGGTTTTAATTCAATAATTTTTTCTTCTTCTGTCTCTTCTTTCTTTGTTATCTTCTTACTTTTTTTTGTTGTTTTCTTTCCTTTTCCTTGTTGATGTGGCATTTCACTTACTAATTCTTTACCTTATTTATAGTTCTTTCATTTATTTATTATATTTTTACTATTATTTTATTATATTAATCTTAATTTATTGGTTTTTCTTTTCTTTTTTTTTTTATTTTCTTCCATTTTTCTTCTATTTTCCAACAATTTAATCATTATTGTTTTATCTTGCTCAAACTTTAACTATATCAACATACAAATAATTTCTTACCTCAACTCTATTTCTCATTTAGAAGTTTGTCTTGTTTTTACAAGACTATCAATCAGATAATGTCTAATCATTTTTTAATTTTTTCATTCCTCAAGTCTACTTCTTAACAAATTAACATTTAAAACAGGGTACTAATTAAAAATTACTAAATTAAGTTTCAGTAGATATTGCTTCTTCTTTTTCATTTTATTTATTTGAAGTTATTTTATTCACTCTATTTCATGTCTTGTTCATGAGGTATTTCTATATTCATCACATCATTTCATTAATTTTTCATTGTTATTATTCATTATTTCATTATTTCCAACGCAATTATAATGTTTTGCTTTTCAACACTCTTACCAATTCTATATTGAATATTCAAATTATTGTAATTACATTGAATTACTTTTATTTTATTCTATTAATTTATTTTGAGAATTTTGTCTACTTTGTATTTTATTAACAAGTACTAATTTCATCTTTTTATTATTTACAATTGTCATATCATTTATTACTCTTATTTGTTTTATATTCTCTATTTATGTC
>NW_008578682.1:6055-8855 GCF_000257125.1 Entamoeba nuttalli P19 | reverse complement strand
TGTCTTTTATTAAATATTCACTTTTATTGATTATTTCATAATTCAATTCATTGATTATTTTTTTATTCTTTGTTTGTTTTTGTTATTTTCATTGTTAATTAATTTCATTTTATTCTCTTGTTTTATTCTCAATTTATTCATTATATTTATTTATTATTTATATTATTTATTCTCTTCATATATTCATATATTAATTCATGTTTAATTTGTATTTTTCTTATTTACATTACAGTTTATTATCATATCTTCATTTGTTGTTATTTTATCATTACAAATAGCACACAATTTCATTTATTATTTTATGTAATTATTAATTTGTTCATTTAATACCAATATACCATTTTCTTTCTTTAATTTCATTGTTTGTATTCAATTCTTTTTATATTAATATTCTTCATGATTTTATTTGTCATTTCATTATCACTGTAGTTTATTAATTAGTTGTTCATTCATTTTCATTTATTATATTTCATTCTATTTATTCTTTAATTATTTTATTAACGAAGATGAATTATTCTTATTTTGTATATTTTGATATATTTCATTACATTCATTTTTATTATTTCTTTTACTATTCAACATATTAAAAAAGAAAGAATAATTAAATATATGTAAAAGTGTCTAATACAAAGAAGAATATATAAATATATCAAGAAACAAAATATAAATAGAAATTAAATTACTTAAAAATTTTTCATTTATAATTGTGCTTTATTAAATAAATCATTGATCCAACATCAATAAAGAAAGAACTGGATTTGTATTTTTGTAATTGAAAAATTTAACATCAATTAACATATCGAAAAGAGTTAATAGAATAAGATATTTATGTTTTGAAGTATTTCTTTTATCGATTACTTTGAATAGTCCAATGTTTGTAAATGAAATAGGAAAAGACTATTTTAAAAAAATGTTCGTCATAAATTGAACTTAATATGCAAAATATCTTCTTTATTAGTAAATATCGAATATTTTTTGATGGGTATCATTTGTTATTTATTTACACTGACAATTCACAAAGAACTAATATGAAAGAAGTAGAAAGAGGAATGGTTAATGAATTTATCCTTCCATTAACAATTAAAAACATAGAAAAATAACATATTTTTATAAATACTATCAATTATCATCAATTAATATTCCAACAAGAGTCAATGAATTTGAAGATAGTGGTTTTAAAAAGTATAGTTCAGTAGAATCAATTAACATCCATACAACTAATATATTAGATGATAATTTTTTTCTGAATGTTTGTCATTAATCTCAATTAATATTCCATCATCATTTACTGAAATTAGATTTTGAATGTTTTTACAGATGTTGATGTGAAGAACATTAAGAGAAAATAAAAGAATACCAAGAGAGTCTTTTAAAAGCAGTGAGTAATAGAAATATAGATAAACATCTAAAAATAATTAAATTAGAATAAAACAAGTAAAACTGTTTGGAAATTCCTTTAAAAAGAAGTTACAAATAAAAAAGAAAGAAATATGAAAAATAAGAAAAACAATTCATACAGATAAAAAGAGGAAAATGAAACACCGCAATATCGTTAACAATAATCCAATAATATTAATGAATAAAAATGAATTACAATTGTCTCATTAAGTTAACAGTGATAGTGAACTAATGACAAATTAAATGAATAATAAGAAATAATATAAATTAATAACCAAATTACAACACTTTATTATTGACAATAAATATAACCTCTTCCTTAGCTTATGTTGTTTATTTAACATTAAATGTATCTTTTAATTATTTTAATTATTCTTATAGTCTTAATTACCTTTAAACTCTTCTCAACACAATAAATACAACTATTTTTATTATATTATTATTAAATAACATTGCTGAGAGTTATAAAAAATTAAACAAGCAGTAACTTATCAATGACATTCATAAAAATGAATATTAATTGAAACCAATGAAGTATTAGTATTTATTAATACTAATATTTGATATTGCTTTTAACCACCTTTACATATTAATGTTCCTCCATTTCAGATGATTATTCATAATATACTTTTTATAATGATATAATGTTTTTTTGTTCATAATATTTTCTATCTCTCCTTTTAAAATGTATTATTATCCAATCAATAACATTAATATTTTATTGAGAATGAAATAAAATTAAATTATTTCTTAGCAATTCCTCCTTTTTTCATTGGCATGTATTTCTTCTTTTCTTCAAGTTCTCGTTGCATCCACCACATAGTTCCTTGACCAGCTGAACCAGCTGACAATTGAACTTCTTTAAGATATGCCTCAGCTTCTGCAACTTTCTTTTGTGTATCTTCAACAGCTTTTTCAGCAACTTGAGAATCACTTTCTGCTTTTTCTTTAGCTTCAGTAGCAATTTTAACAGCTTTGGCAGCTTTTCTTTGAGCAGCTTCAAGAGTAGTTTTAGCTCTTCTTAAAGGTAAGTCATCTTCATTATCAAGTTTAGCTAACTCTTGAATAGCAGCATTCTTAGCTACCAATCCAGCAGTTTCTATCTTCTTTTGAAGTGCTTTTCTTTTATCTTCTTTAGCTTGTTCCTGTGCTTTAACTTCATTTAAAGCTTTAGTAACTTCATCCTCTGCAGCTTGAGCTTCTTTTTGTCTTGCAGCAGCAGCTTCAGCAGATTTCTTAGCTTCCTCAGCTCTCTTTTGACAAAGTTCCAATTGTTTGGAGACTTCATCAAGAAGTTGTTGAGCCTTTTCAACTTGAGCAGAGTTATCACCTTGTGGAGCATTAGCTACTTTATGCCAATCCATGCCATAGTAATAAGTAAGGAAATGAAGCATTCCAACTC
>NW_008578682.1:0-6045 GCF_000257125.1 Entamoeba nuttalli P19 | reverse complement strand
TTGAGAACGCATTTCTTGAACAGTTTTTTGGTTTCCAAGTTTTTCAAAAACACGATGCATATTCAACTCATCAAGATCACATCCATTTTCATGGTTTTCAATTTCAAATTCTGAAAACATTTGATTAAATCCCCAAACTTCTTCAGCCATAGTATCTTTATATGTTGGCCATAAAGCATTTAACATCCAAATAGCTTGTTCTTTAAAGCATTTCTTATTAAGAGCTTTGAAGGTTTCTTGATCTCCCATATTATTCTTATTTCCTCTTTTCTTAGTTTCAACGTTTTTTCTTTTTTATCTTTTGTTTATTTGGTGAATAATTGTGTTATATATAGCGGTTTTAATCCTTTTTTTTTAACTTTTTTTTCCAATGAATCTTTTCTATTTTTATAATTTAAATTTTTTTTTAACCAAAAAAGAAAAAAAAATTGTAAATATACAAATAACTTAGTAAGTTTTCTCATTGTGTAAGTGATAAGAGAGTTTTAATTTCAATTTATGGTAGTAGAAGAAATTATTCTATGAATCATTCTATAAATTGAATTTATTTTATTATAATAAGAGAGTTCAAGAAATAATGAAATTTCTTTTATTTTCCATAAAAAAAAAAGAAAAAGCCAAGGCATAAGAATAGAATGAGTTGTTAATAATAAGAAATAAAAGAAAATAAACTATAAATAAGTAGGAAATAAATCAAATTAAAAAAAAACACAGAAAAATCAAAAGAATTGGAAAAGTTAAATTCATACGCAATATTTGGTATTTAAACTGTAAAGTATTTTTAAATAAAATCATTTTATGTTTGCATTAATTTTATTTGTTTCTCTTGCTTGTGCAAATGAAGTTGCATTCAAACAATGGGCTGCTACACATAACAAAGTATTTGCTAATAGAGCTGAATATCTTTACAGATTTGCTGTTTTCTTAGACAATAAAAAATTTGTTGAAGCTAATGCTAATACTGAACTTAACGTTTTTGCTGATATGACTCACGAAGAATTCATTCAAACTCATCTTGGAATGACTTATGAAATTCCAGAAACTACTTCTAATGTTAAAGCTGCCGTTAAAGCTGCTCCAGAATCAGTTGATTGGAGAAGTATTATGAATCCAGCTAAAGATCAAGGACAATGTGGTTCATGTTGGACTTTCTGTACAACTGCAGTTCTTGAAGGAAGAGTTAACAAAGATCTTGGAAAACTTTACTCATTCTCTGAACAACAATTAGTTGATTGTGATACTTCTGATAATGGATGTGAAGGAGGACATCCAACTAACTCACTTAAATTCATCCAAGAAAATAATGGATTAGGATTAGAAAGTGATTATCCATATAAAGCTGTTGCTGGTACTTGCAAGAAAGTTAAAAACGTTGCTACTGTTACTGGTTCTAAAAGAGTTACTGATGGAAGTGAAACTGGACTTCAAACTATTATTGCTGAAAATGGACCTGTTGCTGTTGGTATGGATGCTAGTAGACCAACATTCCAATTATATAAGAAAGGAACTATCTATTCTGATGCTAGATGCAGATCAAGAATGATGAATCACTGTGTTACTGCTGTTGGTTATGGTTCAAATAGTAATGGTAAATATTGGATTATTAGAAACTCATGGGGAACATCATGGGGAGATGCTGGATACTTCCTTCTTGCTAGAGATTCCAATAATATGTGTGGTATTGGAAGAGATTCTAACTATCCAACCGGAGTCAAGTTAATTTAAACTCTAATTCATTTCTTTTGATATTTTTTGTTTTTTTTTAAAATATTACTTACTAAAATTTATTGATAAAACATTTTTTTATATGATTTTCATATTTGAAAAATTCAATCTTATAATGATTGAATTTTCAATTAATGTAGAAATTTATTCTTCATATCTTAAAATTATTTTTAAGATGTACACTTCAAAGGGGATTATAAAAATACAATTAAAAAATCTTTGAAATATCAAAATGTCATTAACTGAAGATAATAACAACACAACAATCACAATTGCAAAAGGTGAAAATAAAGAAATTATTCTTCCTGGAAATCCAACAACTGGATACTCATGGGTAGTTGATAGTTGTGAAGGTCTTAGTAATGCTGTTGAATATGTTGCTGACCAACATGCTCCAGGTATTTGTGGATGTGGTGGAAAATATCATATTAAAATTACTGGTACTCAAACTGGTGAAGGAAAAATTGTTTTAGTATACAGAAGACCATGGGCACCAAATGCTAATGACCGTACTTTTACTTTAAAAGTTAATGTCCAGTAATTTATTTCTTTTTCCAGATAATTTCTATTTATTTTTCTCTTTTGAGGATTTCATTTTTTTTAAGAATATTTAGTGAGCAGATATCATTTAAAATAAAAAGAAAGCAAAATTTAATGGACAACATTTAAGTAGATAAAATTTTAAATGAATGAAATGTAATTGTTGCTGGAAGGATATTGATCCAAGCGAATATTATGTTGTGAACAAATGTAAACACATTTTTTGTTCGTACTGTGCCCAGAAGGCATGGTTAAATGGAAATTATAAATGTCCTTTATGTCAAATTACTCTAACTGAGGAGTTTGTTATAGAAAAAGTTTTAATAAGAAAACAAAATGACACCATAGCGATATTTCCAGAAATGACTCAACAGACTTTGAGTCAATAGCTCAACAACTCTATGGTATATCACCAAAAAATTGTTTGTTTACTGATAACTCCTTATTTTTTATTATAAATAAAAAATGTAACAAGTAGTAAATGAAATTATCTGTTTGATTTCGAATTTTAATCAGAAACAACAACTCCTCTATGAATCTAAGTTACAACATGACAACCGTGTTAATGAAAAAAAGTTAAACGTTAAGTACCAACAAGTTATCTCTAAGGCTTTTGATTACCGGAAACAACGAGATCAAATAAAAAATGAGTTAGAAAAATATAAAAAAGAAAATGAAAAATTAGAATTGGAGAATCAACAATTTAAAGCATTGATACAAGAGTATGAACAAAATAACAAACAAACAAAAGACATAATTCTAAGAATGCAACAAGAACAAAGTGAAAAGAATTCAATAATTTCAAGTAAATTATTCTCACCACAAACAAATCAAGTGAAACAATTATTTAAACAAAATACCTTTGAGGGTAATTCCAATGCAATATTACAAAAGAAATTGAACACGAAAATAAATGACAGTTTGTTTTTTTTTAGTACCATTCCAAAAATTCCAAAGTTAAAAAGATTCATTTGAATTTAGAATTTGCTCAATTAAAAAAAATACGTGAAGAGAATAAAAAAGAAATTAACTTAAAACTTACTCCTAAGAAAAATACCTTTTCTCTTGAAAAGAAACGAATTCCAATTCTCCAATCTCCAGTAGTAAATAGACCAATGTTTACTTCTCCATTAAAAAGTGTTGTAATTCCATTTACACCAATTTAGGTATGTTAAAATCAACCTTATTAACAAGTGTTATAATTTTTTTATAAGATTTATAAAAATTTACAAATACTGCGTTAAAGAATAAAACAAACAAATATCATTGAAAGTTGCAAAAAAAATTTTACTCTCAATTAAGATAATGCCATAAAAATAGCACTAAATAACAAAAGAAAAAAGAACTAATTTGTTTATTATATTAAGGAATGAAACAAAGTAGTTGTTTTTGCTCATTCATTCCTAATAAGACTTGTGTTTATGATATCATTGGTAGAGGTTCAATACATCTTACTAAAGAAGTTACTTCAAGAATTGTTAATACTATGAGACGTTGTAATTCAAATTTTCAAACAGAATCAATTTTACAGCCAACTTTAACTAAACCAGAAACTCCAATTTCTAATGGAGGTCTCGATAATGAAAACCAAGAATTAATAATTAGAAAAGGAGATATTATTGGGAGTTATAACTCAATTGAAGGACGTAGATATTCTATGAGAAAATCAATAGTTACTCAGTACAAAATTATTGAAAAACTAGGACAAGGTACTTTTGGTCAAGTATTTAAATGTCAAGACCTTAACAATGGAAAAATGGTTGCATTAAAAATTCTTAAAAATAAAAAAGCATATTTTAGACAAGGATTATTAGAGGTAACTACTCTTACAATTGTTAATACAATATATGATAAAGGATGTTCACATATTGTAGAAATGATTGATCATTTTCTTTATTGTGGTCATTTATGCATTGTTCAAGAATTATTGGGGTTTGTTGTTTATTGTGAAAAGATTTAAGAAGAATAAAAATTCATTTAAGATAGTCAAAATTTATATCAAATGTTAAAAGAAGTTCGTTTAAGAGGAATGAAATTATCAAATATTAAAAAAATAACACGACAAATTCTTGAAGGTATGTCATCACTAAATGAAGCTGGTATAGTTCATTGTGATTTAAAACCTGAAAATGTATTGCTTAACAACAAAGACATTAAAATTATTGATTTAGGGTCTGCATGTTTTTCTAATTATACATTATATTCTTATATTCAATCAAGACATTATAGAGCTCCAGAAATTGCATTAGGAATGAAATATTCAACTTCAATTGATATGTGGAGTGTTGGATGTATTGTTGCTGAAATGTTTTTAGGTATTCCATTATTTCCAGCAAATAGTGAATATGATTTATTATATCGATTTGTACAAACACTAGGGATGTTACCTTTTTCTTTACTTTCTACTGGAAATAAATCAAAACGTTATTTCAAAAAATCAACAAGTTCACTTGGAGTGATACAATATAGATTAAAAGAACAGTTTGAATATGAATGGGAAAATAATTGTGATCTTCCTCCTCATAAAGAATATTTTCCTGTAAAATTATTAAAAGATATTATTTTTAAATGTCAATTACGCGTTGAAAGTCCCTTGACTCTAAAGACAAAACAAACTCTATTTGATTTTTTAAGTGGTTGTTTTCAGTATGACCCTAAACTAAGATTTACACCAAAACAAGCTTTAGCTCATCCTTTTATTACAAATGGTTCTTTAAAAGATTTTGTATTACCACCAAGAGAATTTCCTTATAAAGTTTATGGTCATGTTGTTACTGCTGAACCTAGTCAAATGATTGCTGATACTTATAAAGATATGTCAATTACTAATTTAGATCTCTCTAGAAGTCAATATTATGATGTTTATATGACATTATTAAGAGCAGGACATGTTGCTAATATTACTATTGACTCTCCTTTTAGATATGGAAGTATTACCCCACCTCAATTATCACAAGTTTTTAAAAAAGGAATATTTGATAATCTTCCTTTATATAATTCTCAAATTACTCCAAGAGAAATTTCTACTAATGAGTTTAAAGCATTAAAGTCATTATATTCCTCTAGGTTTTCTTCGTCTGAATTAGTTTTAATTGATCAAGGGGCAATAGATACGAATGGCTCTATAACAAAACTTAAAAGTTCTTCATCCTTAAAAGAAGAAAACACTAAACAACGGTTTTCAGCATTTAAAAAGATTGAAGTAAATAAACATGAAAATGCATTAAGAGAAGAAAAGTCTAAGAAGAAATTATTAAGTAAAGACCCTAGAATTGATAAAGAACGAAGAAATGAATCGTATCTTCATATATCTCAATCTACTAACAATTCTGATAATCTTATTACAATTCCTATTCCCTTAAAAAAAGTATCTCTATCAACAGAATTAAGTTGTGATAGTTTAAATACAACTCTAGATGTCCCAAAATCTTCAGACATAATGAATTCTCAACAACAAAGTAAATTATCAAGTTCAAGTACTATTTTTGTACCAAAACTTTCACCAACTGATTCTCCTCAAGACAATAACAATCTAAAGAAAAGAAGATTTTCATGGTCAGATGGTCATTCATTTAGTTTTCCTTTCTTTAAGAAAAAAAAGAGATGTAGTTCTAAATCAAGTGAAGAATGTGATAAATCTGATAAAACACGAAAGGAAAAAGAAGGTCAAATAACTAATAAGAAATAAATCATTTCATACTCGATAATGTTCATAAATACTCTTTGTTACATTGTCTCAAATCTTTGTTTTCTTTTTTTTTGTTTTTTTATTCTTCTTAT
>NW_008578681.1:0-355 GCF_000257125.1 Entamoeba nuttalli P19 | reverse complement strand
ATAATTATTGTTATTGTAAAAATGATAAAACTGTTTTTTTTAAAAAAGACAGATGATAAAAATAATGTTTTCCTTGATGCTAATAACGTGTACAACTATTTAAACAATCATATTTTGAACTTATAAACAATCAATTTAATTTAAATGGAAGAATTAATAAAGAAGAATAATCAATTAATTAAAGAAGTAGTAGAAATACTTCCAAACATTCAATAATCAATTGATGATGTTACTAAGAATTATCAAAATTATATAAGAAGTATTAAAAATGAAATGTTTGAAATAAAAAAGAAGGAAACATACTCAGAAGCTGTTGAAAGAGCAAAAGGAATATTTTATAGGATTGATGAAACAG
>NW_008578680.1:0-304 GCF_000257125.1 Entamoeba nuttalli P19 | reverse complement strand
CGTAACTGTTGATGAAGTTGTTGATGGAACTGTTAGATAAGTTTTAAATGAACGGTTTTTCTTTAACATTTAATTTTTTAATTATTCATAAATGAAAAGACAAGATAAAAGATAACATGTTATTAAAAGTAGAGAAATGTTTATTTTGAATTATTTCTATTTTATTTCTTTTGTTTTTGAGTATTTACTCAATTAACAGTAATCCATTTAATAAATGTTAATTATCATACAGAGAGATTGAATAAGATTAATTGAATTGTTGTCTATAAGAGTTTTAAAAAATTAAAAGCAATTAATTAAGTAT
>NW_008578679.1:0-254 GCF_000257125.1 Entamoeba nuttalli P19 | reverse complement strand
CAACACCCCATACCTTTTCCTTAAAAGTTGCTTTCTTTTCTGTTGTTATTTTGGTACTAAATAAATGCCATTCACCTTCTTTTCTTTCTCCATTTTCTTTTATTTTAATACATCTTCTGTATGTATTTATTTCATATGTTATACTATCTATTGTTTCTTTTATTATTTTACCTTTTTCTTCTTTTTCTTCATATTCAATTTTTTTATATTTACTGACTAATTTATTAATTTCTTCTTCATCAATTAATTCTAAT
>NW_008578678.1:0-564 GCF_000257125.1 Entamoeba nuttalli P19 | reverse complement strand
ATAGAAATGAATATTTAAAAGAATAAATAAAAATGATTGAATACTTAACTACCCATGATGAGAATAATGTGAAAAATTGAAAATAGAGTCTTAAAAGGAGAATAAATGATAAGTAAACATGAAAGTAAATTGTCACCAACAATAAGAAATGATGATAAGTAGATGATAAATAGAAAGAATAACAATTTATGTTAAATGAATAAATAAATGAGAATAAAAAATGCAACAAAACGATGAAGACTAAAAAAGACAGATCACATAGAATGTTATACACAAGAAAAATACATTCAAAAGAATATAAAAAGAAAGAAGGACATAATTTATCAATATGTACAATGAAGAAATAATAAATGGAAATATTAAAATATAAATAAATAAGATACAAATGAGCATAGTAAAGAGTATAATAGAAGAAATTCAATTGAAATAAATAATAATAAATAAGAAAGTTAAAGAAAGAGAATAAAGAATAAATAAAAAGAAACAAAGGATTATGTGAATAGAAATAAAATAAATATTAAAACAATAATACAAATGATAGAAATTGAAGAAGAAAAAGAAATA
>NW_008578677.1:0-2423 GCF_000257125.1 Entamoeba nuttalli P19 | reverse complement strand
TTTTAATAAATAAGTATTATTTAAATGAAATTCTTTTTGAATTATTTTTATTATAATAACAAATGTTTTTTTTTGTTGTTTGTTAGTTAGATATATCTATGAAAATGATTTTTATTCTTGTATGTTTAATTTTGTAATAATAATTTGATTTATTTTATTGTCATTTTATAAATATGTAATTTTCATTTTTTAAGACATTTTATATAAATACAAAGAAGTATCAAATGCATTTTATGGAAAACAACATTCAGAATGTTTCACACTAAAACGAGTCATAGCAATTGAAATGAAAACATTCAACATGGAATAATTGAAAATGAAGTAAAAACAAAAATGAAAAATAAATCAATGAAGAATATGAACAATTCATTCATCTATCAATGAATGAAATGATGATTATCAAATAAAAATAAATCATTATTGAATATTTTATTAATAAATATATTATATATATTCGTTAGTTAATGAATGTTAAGTGAAAAGATACAGTTATAATAAAAAATAATAATATAACTAATAATAATCGTTTGAATAACAAATATATAAAATATGATGAAGAAATTAGTTAATTAATATGAAATAGGATAAAAAGTATTATTTTATCATAAATTATTCATAGTATTTGAATAAAAAATAATATAAAAATAGTTGGGATAAATAAAAATATCTTTTAAAAACTTCTAAAATTTAAAAATAAATCATTCAAAATAAAATTAATTTTAGTTAAGTTTTCAATAATTTAGATTTAAAAAGAGAGAATCTTAAAAAACAATAAGAAAAACTGTGAGGTATTATAATAAGCAGCTAATAATGAATAGAGTTGCAAATAAAGTCAATTTTAATTTTCAAGTTTATTTGCTTGTTTATCTCTTAATTGATTTTGAAGTTGTTCTACCAAGTCTAGTCGTTTTTGAACGAAAATAACATAGCTTTTCCTTTTTTTTCTACGAGTCTTTTCTAGTCCAACGTATTGATCTATATTAAGTATTAACTTCATATAATATTCGTACAACTCTATACCTCTCCTTTCAAGTGTTGTATTGATGATTTCTTCTTTTTGTTTTTGTTCGTTGATTAATGTTTGAAATTCATTAAATTTAATTTCTAATTTGTTAATTTCTATTTCAATCAAATTTACTTCTTTATCAAATTTTTCGTTAACGTCAATTTCTGTTATATTTTCTTCAATGAAAACAGTTTTATTTACATTCGTCTTTTGTTTGCTTGAACTACCACCCATCTTCAATTATAATCATTTTTAGGGTTGTAAATCATTATCAATTGAAATCACTTTTTGTTGTTAAAAAATGTTTTTCTAAATAACATTAAAAATAAAATTTCTAGAAATGGAAATATAAAAAAAAATTGAAAATAACTTGAAAAATAAATGAAAATTAATTTTTTTAGTGAAATAATTTAAATTTTCATTGAATTTTTAGTTATGAAGTTTAGTATTTTATTCACACCAAATTTATAATGAACTAAAATTTATTCATTTAAAACAGTTAATTTGAAATTATCAATTATTAATTAAAATGAATTATTCATAAAATGTTATTATCATTTTAAAATTATTTGTTACAAGATCATCCTTACAACACAAGACAATTTAAAGATAGTTCAATGTAACTTACTTAATCTTAATTAGCTTCTTACAAGAATTTGTGTATAATAAAAATTGATGTTAAAAAATGAACCAAAGTTCTAATAAAAAAATTCTAAAAATTTAATGACAAAATGTTTATTAACAATTAAAGATAGTGAAATCGTAATGTAAATTAACAAAGAAAAGAATCATTACCAGAAAAATATTTTAAAATATAAAACAAAATTCAGTTAACGTTGAAAATTGATGTTTTCTAAATATTAAAAGAATAAAATTCTTTAAAGTTCTTTAATAAAGAACAAAAGAAAAACTTCAAAGAGAAACAATAAAAAACAAAATTACTTTTTAAATTAAATTTTTAAGAAAGAGATAAATTAATGAAAGTAAGAGTTACTTCTACACATTTATTTTCGATTCTTCTAGATTCTTTTCTACAGAAAAGTAAATAAAAAGATTGAATTATCTTAATAATCAGATTTTTATGTCACTTCTATTGTTTACTAGTTCTAATTCTGATGACTATTTTACTTTTAATTATATGAAAGTCCTTACTAATTTCGTTTCAGTTGGGAATATTATTGTTTCTCTTTGTTTTATTCTTGCATTGAGAGGATTATCAACACAAATAAGTGCAAAAATGGGAAATATCTATGGAATTATTGGAATGTGCGTTGCTTTTATTACTGCAATAATTTCAAAGTGTTATGACTTTCTTAATGCACCTACTTCATCTGATGCACTTGATAGAAATGAAATTCTTTATTTACTTATTGGGTATTTATCTTGCTTAATTCCAGCAGCATGTATTGGTATTTTT
>NW_008578676.1:0-285 GCF_000257125.1 Entamoeba nuttalli P19 | reverse complement strand
CCCAATTAAAGAAATGAATGATAGATGTAACATTGCAGGAATAATAAATAGCAAAAAAAGTACAATTAAAATACAAGAAGGAGAAAAATAAAGAAGAAAAAGAAGAAGAAAAAGATAAAAAAGAAATACTTGCACTAAAAAATCAAATTACTGAATTAAAAGAAAAAGTTTAAGAATTCAGTATGAAAAGAAAGGAGGAAGAACAATCTATCTCAGAAGAAATTAAAAAAGGTCAATTAATATATATATATCAATAATTGGATTTTATGATTATTGAGAAGTGTT
>NW_008578675.1:0-217 GCF_000257125.1 Entamoeba nuttalli P19 | reverse complement strand
AGTTATAATGGTTATGATAAATATAAGAATTAGATAAAAGCTTATAAAAATAAGAAATGAAATACAAATAAAGAAGATATATGAACATGTAAAAGGAGAACAAAGAAGATATTATATATAAAAGAATAGAAAAAGAGTATACAAATTATAATGTTATATAATAGAATTAAAAGAAGAAAGAATAAGATGTTAAAATTGTAGAAGAAGAATAAAACAA
>NW_008578674.1:0-820 GCF_000257125.1 Entamoeba nuttalli P19 | reverse complement strand
GTAATACTTACAGAACCTAAAATTCCAATGCATAATTATGGATTAGATAATAGTAATTATGAATTAATTGTACGTGTTGGAGATATATTAGGTACTTCTACATCATTTGAAGGAAAAGAATATTCAATGAACCCAAATGTTATTACACAATATAAAGTTATTTGTAAATTAGGACAAGGAACATTTGGACAAGTATTTAAATGTAAAGATCTTCAACATGATAGAGAAGTTGCTATTAAAATATTAAAAAATAAAAAAGCATATTTTAGACAAGGAATGCTTGAAATTACTGCTTTATTGTTATTAAATAAATTTTATGATACAAAAAAACAAATAGTAGAAATCTTAGATCATTTTTTATATTGCAATCATCTTTGTATTGTCACTGAATTACTTGGATGTTCATTATATGAATTAATGAAATTAAACAAAAAGTCTGGATTTTCATTACCAACTATTCAAACTTTAAATAAACAAATATTGGAATGTCTTGTGGTTTGTAAACAAGCATGTATTATTCATTGTGATATTAAACCAGAAAACATCTTATTAACAGGAATATCATCAAAACTAAAACTAATTGATCTTGGCTCATGTTGTTTTGATAATTATTCATTATATTCATATATCCAATCAAGATTTTATCGTGCACCTGAAGTATGCATTGGATATAGATATAATTGTGCAATAGATATGTGGTCTTTTGGTTGTATGGTTGCAGAAATGTTCTTTGGAATTCCATTATTTGTTGCAAATAGTGAATTAGGATTATTAAGAAAACAAATTAAATTCCTTGGAATGATTCCATCAGAGATGTTAA
>NW_008578673.1:0-215 GCF_000257125.1 Entamoeba nuttalli P19 | reverse complement strand
CTTGTTTAATACCATTAAATTAATAACAAACTAATGATATGTATATTGAATAATTTGTTGATATTGTTTAGTAGTTGGTCCCCATTGGTCATTGTTTGTTGCATCTTTTAAAAATACCTGTGCATCAGTTAACCCATAAACTGTTTTCTTAATTGAAGTAAGCCAACTTGACATTTCGATTTTATTTGAATTGAATTTTTTAGTTCTTCTTTTTT
>NW_008578672.1:0-235 GCF_000257125.1 Entamoeba nuttalli P19 | reverse complement strand
TTTAATTCAAAAGAAATAAACACAATTAAATTAAACATAATGAGAAAGAAGAAAAAAAGATAAAAAAACAGAACAAGAAATAACAAAAGCTAAAAGACTATTTAATGAGAAATAAAAATGAAAAAGAAGACAAACAATAACGATAATTCTTAATATCTTATCACACAAACAAAACACTGAATATCAAAACAAGAAATGATAAATAGAAAATACAAGAAGAAATACAACAAAACAA
>NW_008578671.1:0-247 GCF_000257125.1 Entamoeba nuttalli P19 | reverse complement strand
TCATTTCATTTCAATTACTATGATTCGTGTCGGTGTGAAAAGGTTTGGATATTCTTTTCCACAAAGTGCATTTATTATTCTTTTATATTCAAATGCTTTTTGTTTACAATATGACCTTGTTTTATAATTTTCTTTATATACATTAATGTCATGTCCACATCCTATTGAAAACAAAAATTTATCTGTTTGTTCCCATAAATAAAATGCATATTGTGGGTATTTAATATCAAATTTCATCATTCCTTTC
>NW_008578670.1:0-602 GCF_000257125.1 Entamoeba nuttalli P19 | reverse complement strand
AAAAAAAATAAACAAAATGAACTATGGAATGGATGTTAGAACACAACAAAGTGCAATTGTTGAGCATTTAAAGAAGAATAGAAAAGAGTATGATATAAAACAAATATTAAATGAATTAGGATATGATGTTTCTGAAGGGACAGAATTATTTCAAAGACTTTCAACAATGTCAAGTTCAGTGGAATATAATCCAGTCAGAAAAACCTTTAAATATAAACCAAAAATCAATGCAACAAACTTAAAAGAGTTAATTGATATTATACATGATTCTAAATTCAAATCAGTAGCAAGGTCATTATTAGATGATGCATATCCAGATGTAGAAAAAGACTTAGCGTCAATGGTTGAACATCCAGAAAAATATGATATAGTTGTTGTAGAAGAAGGAGGAAGATCAAAAGAAATATATTTTTTTAGTGATCCCAAGAAACGATTATTACATGATTTACCAAATTTAGATAGAGAAATTGTGGGGAAATGGAAAGAATTATCAGGAACAAAAGATGAAGATTTTGAAAAAACAGTTAAAGGAAGTGGTTTAATTCCATATCATTATAGTGCACAAAATTCTATTAAAAAAAGTAGAAAAGATTAAAAAAAAA
>NW_008578669.1:0-253 GCF_000257125.1 Entamoeba nuttalli P19 | reverse complement strand
AAAATAAATACTTCAAGAATGTTTAATAAAGATATTTTACTTAATTATTTCACATTTTATTTAGTCTCAACCCAATCATAACACCAATCATCTTTTATTTCTCTTCCAAAAAGCTCATCCTCATCCAGGAATAGTTTCCAACACAAATCAGAGTCATCAACCTCATATTGGACTTGGAATGGAGATTCTTCTTATGGACAATTAAATTCATCTTGGTTTTCATTGTTGTATTGAACAAATTCATGTTCTTTCA
>NW_008578668.1:0-972 GCF_000257125.1 Entamoeba nuttalli P19 | reverse complement strand
AATATTTTTAATTATTCTTTATTGAATATATACTTTATTTCATTTAATTTTTGTTTAAATTTGAGATTAAATCCTAAAATAAATAAGACATCACAAGTTAGTTAAAATTATAGAAATGATGATGATTATAAGAATCAGATAAAGAACTATAAGAAAATGAAATATAAGTATAGAAGATATATGAATAATTGAAAAGAAGAATTTATTATAGAATAAAAGAAGGAAATAGATACACAAAATGGAGAATATTATACAATAGAAATAAAAGAGTAAAGAAGATAAAAAAAACGATAGAAGAAGAATGATAGAAAGAAAATATTAATGAAGTATTGAAGAATTTATAATAATAAAGAGTTGTACTACCATGTCAATACTTTCATAAGAAAAAAATGATAACTGATGATAGAAGAAAAAAAGAAGGAAAATATAAAATGGTACAGAAATAAAAAAATATGGAAGAAATATAAAAGAAATTGAGAAAGAAACAAAGGAACAGAAAGTATAAAAGAAATACTAGAAATACTAGAAGAGAATAACAAACAAATACAAACAGGAATTGATAATGAATTAAAAAAATAAATAAAAACAAATAATAAAGCATAAAAGAGTATAAAGAAACAAAGTAAATAAGATAATACAAAACAAATAAAGAAGAAATAAATAAAGAAGAAAAATCTAATAATAATGATAAACAGAAATACAAAGGGTAACGAAAAAAAGCAAAAAATAGAAAATGAAGAGAAAGAAAGATATAGAAGAATAAAAATAAAGCAAGGAGTAGATGAAGATGAAAAATAAAATTAAGAAGTAGAAGAAGATAAAAAGAATATAAAAAATAATAAATCACAAAATGGATGGATAAGAAAAGAAAAGAAGAAATAAATTGTGTATTTTTTATTGAAAAAATATGAAATATGAAATAAAAGTGTCTATTTAATTGTGTAAAATAATTAATATTATTTTATTGTTGAA
>NW_008578667.1:0-222 GCF_000257125.1 Entamoeba nuttalli P19 | reverse complement strand
AAAATGGCTCTGGTAAAACTACAGTCTTAAACCGATTCTTCTATGGAGAACTTGTTGAAATGTATGACCCAGGTATTGAAGAGGATTATCGAACGGTAATGAAAATTGATGATATTTCTATTATAATAGATGTTGCTGATACGTTTGGTGAAGATGGTTTTTCTGCAATGAGAGACATATCCATTAGGCAGGGCGATGGGTTTATATTAATATATTCTATAA
>NW_008578666.1:1307-1689 GCF_000257125.1 Entamoeba nuttalli P19 | reverse complement strand
TACAATTTGTTAAATTAAACCAAATACATAATTATATTAATTTAGTTTATCTTCATATCCATAGTTATATGAAGTTGTTGTGATGTTTTTGACATTATCCTGACTGATAACTACAACAAAAATAGTGCAGAAAATAATCCAACAATAACTATTATTATTGGACCTAAAATTGTGGCTATACAAGCTGCAAGTGATTGCAAAAAAGCATATGCAATGGCTCCAAAACCGACAAGAACACTTCCAAAAAAGAAATTAACAATGTGAGCAGAAATTGACTGAAGAATTGGATAGAGCAAAAAAAACATTAATACGCTATTAATACAAATTCAATATTTAAATTTTTGAGAAAATGTTTAAATATTCATCTTGATTGATTTTTGAA
>NW_008578666.1:739-1297 GCF_000257125.1 Entamoeba nuttalli P19 | reverse complement strand
AAACATTAATACGCTATTAATACAAATTCAGTATTTAAATTTTTGAGTAAATGTTTAAATTTTCATTTTAATTGATTTTTGAAAAAAAACATCAACATTTTGAAAAGAAGAAAATATTTGCATCATCATTGATGAATTTTATTTTTAAATTTTTTTATTTTTTTTATTTTTTTATTTTTTTTGTGAAATGGAAATTTAAAATTTGTTATTAATCTCAATTATTAAAATGTTTGTTATGAATATTTTATTGCTGTTTTATTATACTCTGCTTATTATTAAACACACTCTAATCAACAATAAAGAAATACAACATTATTTTCAATTAACATATTAAAATTATATAATATAAATATTGACAAATCAATACATTAATGAATATATTATGTTTTATTTATATTATTCATTTCATATAATTCATCTTAAATATTCATTATTCTAATATATTATTAGATATAATATTTAATTTAAATGATATTATTTATATTTCACTATTTGTTAAGTACATTTATATTTAGTTAAATATACCATTGTAATACTTATTTTGTGATAAAAAGATGG
>NW_008578666.1:95-729 GCF_000257125.1 Entamoeba nuttalli P19 | reverse complement strand
GTACATTTATATTTAGTTAAATATACCATTATAATATTTATTTTATGATAAAAAAGATGTATGAAATAAAACTCTATTTATTAGAATATTTAATGTTTTTGATTTCAAGTCAATTTTTAATAAAATTCAATAACACCAATGTAAAGAGAAAATAACACAAATAAACAATTGTTGAAATAATATTTATTTCAGTTTCTTTGTTAAATATAATAATGTAAGAGTGATACTATTGTCATTTTATTCATCATAAATTTGAACAAAAATAATGGAATGAAAAATTCAAAAGACATATAACAACATAACTACTTAATACAAATAAATAATAAAGAATGAAATAACAATAAGAATATAAAATAAAGAATATTAGAAATAAAATAAACAACAAAATAAATAAAAACAGATATAACAAGAAATAACTAAACATAACAATTTTAAATTAAACAAGAAGAAAAGTAATGTAAATATAATAATAAACATTGAAATAAAATAAACACAGTCAATTCAAAAAAATAAAAATTAATAAGCAATTAATTCAGTATTGATAGAAATAGCTTCTATTGTCAATTATTTATTGGAGACTAATACTGTACCTTTGTCTTATTCTATCCGTTCTAATGAATATGTTTGGTTGTGT
>NW_008578666.1:0-85 GCF_000257125.1 Entamoeba nuttalli P19 | reverse complement strand
CATCAATGAGTCTTCATCTTCTTCTAGCAGTTTTACAGAGTATGTTTGGTTGTGGTCTCCGTAGTATTCCATGACATCCATCATG
>NW_008578665.1:0-275 GCF_000257125.1 Entamoeba nuttalli P19 | reverse complement strand
ATGCATTTTTTCTTTGCTAATTTTCGTGCATTGTTTTTATCGTTCCATTGATTATTATTTTATTTAACACTCGTCATTTGTTTTAATAGTATTGTTATATATTCTTCATTATTCATTTTATTTGAATATTCTGCATTTTTTTAAATTTCTTATTATTTTTATAAATGAAATAATATAATATGCGTAATTTCATTCTTCAAATATATAGTAATATTCTTATTATGACACACATTAATATTTGATAAAATCTAAAAATATTGAATAACATAATGATT
>NW_008578664.1:0-438 GCF_000257125.1 Entamoeba nuttalli P19 | reverse complement strand
AAAAAACTCAAAATTCATAACATAAACTTATTTGAAGTTTAATTTAAAATACAATAAGTAAGAAATGACAAAGAAAGAATGAGAATTATTATATAAATCAATAATGATAATATCAAAATATTTTGATGATTTTATTAATTTATAAATTGTGTTAAAAGATTCAAATAAAAATATGGAATAATTTCATTTTAATTCATTATTCAAGAATAATATTTGATAATATTGAATCATTTCTTATTTCTAATAAAAATGAAGAAGCAATTGAATATGAATGAATAAATAAATATGTAACAATGTATGAAGTATAATATTCAACATATTTAAAAAGAGAAAGAGAAATGAATGTAAAATGTAGAATATACAAAATATGATAAAACAATGAAATACAATGCCAATAGAAATTAAAACAATTAAATATTTATGTTTTAATAAATGTAA
>NW_008578663.1:0-215 GCF_000257125.1 Entamoeba nuttalli P19 | reverse complement strand
AATATACCAACAAGTGTTAGTGAAATAGGAGATGGATGTTTTAATGGATGTAAATCATTAACATCAATCAATATACCAATAAATGTTACTAAAATAGGAAATGAATGTTTTGAAGATTGTTCATCATTAAAATCAATTGATATCCCAACAAATGTAAGTAAAATAGGAGATGAATGTTTTAGTTTTTGTACATCATTAACATCAATTAATATACC
>NW_008578662.1:0-1553 GCF_000257125.1 Entamoeba nuttalli P19 | reverse complement strand
ACATCTATTTTTGGATGTTGTGTAATTGGTTTTTTTATTGATATAGATGAAGAGGTGTTTTGAGAGAGAACTTCTTGATGAGGTTTATTTGAATTACTATGAGTGTGTTGAGGAATTGATTTATTTGTTTCTGTAGAAGCACTTGATCTTTGTGGAGTTCTTCCACCAACCATAGAAATACGAGGTACTTTTTGTTGATTGATTGGATCAGCATATCTAGGAAAGAGTTCATTAAAATGATTGATGTAATTTGTTAATAAATTTAATAATGAAGGAAGTGCATATTGTCCATTTTCACCTTCAGAAATAGAAAATACAGAAGGTGTTAAACATACAGAAAGATTCTTAGACCCCATTGAATTTATTTTTTCATTTTGAGCAATTTTATAACATAGTCGAAGTAAATGAATGAATAATGTTTTTAACTCTTCAGGTAATTGATCAACTGCATTTTTCATTAATTCAATAATACTTTCTCCAGTATTTTGGATTGTTGTCATGCGTTCAACCAATTCCATTGTTTGTGATTGATTAAAAATATGATTTGGTAATTCTCTTAAAAACTTTTTATAAACTGCAGCAGTAACATCAGGAGGTAATTCAAGAAAGTTTGTTACAGACATTCTCATATAAATTTCCTGAATAACATTTGCAGTAGCTGTTGATTCACGAAAAATTCCTTTAGTATTTAATCCATTTTTCATTAAACATAAATGAATATTTTCTATAACTCTTGGAAGATCTCTTGTAGTTCTATTTTCTTCTTTAAGAATAGCAGAAATAGGGACATTAGCATAAGTAACTGTTTGAGGTTGTGATTTAAGTTTTTCATCAGTCATTCTTTTATTAATAGTTTCCTTCATTCGTTTAAACTTATCACTTTCTTCAATAAAAGTAATACCCATTCCAAAGTATTTATAATAATTATCTAACATATCTGTAAACATTTTTGTTATTGTCAATGATGTTGTTGTTGATAAACTATGATACAATGTAATAATTTTTTCATTCACTATATCCCCTTGTTTTGCTAATACATATAAATATTTAACCCCTCTAATTTTATAGACAAAGATATATATTTTATAATAAAACAAACATTTTTGTGAATATCCTGCAGATTTAAATTCCTTTTCTATTTCTTTGAATTTTATATCTAATGAATCTAACACACCACTGAATAATTCAGAGACATGTGAGGCAAACATTTGCGTTGAATTATTGATATAACTCAATGCACTAATAATAACTTCTCCATCTTCTGGAATAAATCCAACAGAATTACTATAGAATGTTGCTTCTATTAAATCTGTTTCTTTTCTTAATACTTTATTCATTGTATGATATACTTCATTCCATTCTTTAATAAAATCATGTTGTTTCATCCAAAAGTTATTAATCACATTAAATTCTTTAAATTTAGTCTCCCCTATAATATGAAGTTGATTATCAAGAAGACTTTGATTAGCCATGAGATAGAGATTAAAATTAAAAAGTTCAAATCATAAAAAATATGATAAATAAAAATCTTCATATTTCTTTAGTTTTTTTTT
>NW_008578661.1:0-786 GCF_000257125.1 Entamoeba nuttalli P19 | reverse complement strand
CTTATTATAGATATTTTTGAAGTAATAAAAAGATATTTTTGTACCTCTTACAGTTTTTGAATATTGTATGTTCTTACACTTTTTGCATCATTGTAGGTATTACAATTTTTGGATATTTTTATTATAGTTTTATATATTAAAATGATAGAATTAATTTAATAATAAATTAACTATAAATTAATGATAGGGCATATGACATTTTTGTAATGTTATACCACAATATTATACTAGTTGTTTCCCTAATCAAACGGGAAACATCAATGTAACAGGACATTAACACGAGTATTATAAATATTATAGTATTAATATTAAACTATACAAATATTTAATGACCCGACTATATAGATATGGTCATTAGATTGATCATGTACGGAACTCCCATTAACGTGAGAAAAGACAAATGTAGTAGTGATGACGAAACAGAAATAGATAAAAGAAGTATTATAATTACAGATTTTATCAAATTATTACAGGGCATCAACGATATTAGTAATAAATGCTCATTATTGACAGGACGAATGGGGTTAACATTTGGAGCAATGCCGTTAAAATGTTTCAATTTGGTTTTATCAAAACATGTAGAAGTAATAGAAGAAATACTCGATTCTATAAAAATATTTAAAAAGAAAAACAGGCTTATTCTCTCTGAATTGAAAGAAGAAGAAAGAAGAATTGATGAAAGAGAGAAAAAGAAAGAAGAAGAAAGTAAACCAGAGAGGAGAAAAACTAGAGAGCTCTAATTAATTTAATTAATTCTTTTTTAATTTATTTTATTTAATTTTCTTT
>NW_008578660.1:0-994 GCF_000257125.1 Entamoeba nuttalli P19 | reverse complement strand
CGTAGAAGCCAACTCAGTTATTGATTCTGTGACTGAAGGAGCTGATTCATCTTCAAGATGGATTATTTCCATCCTTCTAAGCCACTGTCTTCTTGGCTCTTCAAGTTGCATATTCTTATACAACTCTTCTGGATTTTCAACAGAAGTAATAAAGATGAATAAATAATTATTCACTACATTGCCATTCTTAACATTAAGATTATTCTTATAATAGTCAATAAATTTGATAAATTCATTTGGTTTCATGTCCGTACTTCTAAAGTCATCATACCAAGCACAAGTACTTTGTCCATCAGCTGATACTCCATGCCAGAAGTTATTGATGAAAGAAACACGATCAGTACAGTTTTGTAAGTTTAATTCGTTGATTTTATCAAATACCCATTTAGTTTTTCCTATACCAGAAAGACCCCAAACATAAAAGACTTTCACAGCAGGCTTGTAAAAAGTGTTAAGATCTATTCGCTGGTTGAGGTTTTTAGCTTGTATCCACCTATTGAGCTCAATAGGATTTAAATCAGAAGGATCCTTAACTTCTACCAATTCAGCAACTGTGGAATGTAGACCTTGGTGAGGCTCTTCGCCAATTTCTGCAATAATATTTCCACCTTTTCTTATATAAGCAATGTTTTGTTTATTAGAACCCTTACAAATTTCGAGATGAGCACCTTGTAATTTATTGATAGATAATTTAACTGGATATTTATAACAAACAAAGACATGGATATGTTTGTGGCCTGTTGTGGGAGCTTCTTCTTCACAAGCAATCAAATAGGACAATGATTTAAAGCTGGTTAAATAAGTACAAAGCAGACTGAATCTAGATACGCCATTTAATGTAAGTTGGAAGCGACGAGCAGACATTTTACTACACAAGTGAACTACACAAGTATAAAGGTAATACTGTAGCTTTATATATTGTGTAGTTCACTTACGTGGCGATAGGACATAGAACATAGATAGGACATTGACAGGACATAGATAGGACAATATT
>NW_008578659.1:0-263 GCF_000257125.1 Entamoeba nuttalli P19 | reverse complement strand
GAGGATATATTTATTAATTGACCTTTTTTTTTTTTTTTGTTATTTTTTTTTCATATTTCTTTTTTTCAAAAAAAGAAATATGAAAAAAAAAATAATAATAATAAAAGAATAATAATAAAATAGTAAAAGAATAAGAACAAGGGTTAGAACAAGGGTTATTCAATGGTATTTAAACTCAAAAAGAAGAAAAAATTATATGGGAAAACTTTTTTATTATTTATTAGTAATATAAAAGAGCCAAAACATTTTATAATGGTTGGTAA
>NW_008578658.1:0-411 GCF_000257125.1 Entamoeba nuttalli P19 | reverse complement strand
TTAAAACATACATATTCTAACACAAGAGCATTTTCGATGAAATTCTACATCAGAATTTATACAAATATTTGCAATAAATAAGTGTCTTTTGAATAATTCCATTTGTTTTTGATTTTCATATTAATTAAACACGACTAAATCATTATCCATTAATGGTGGTTGTGTTTTAGATTTAATTTATAAAAACTGGCAGTATTAAAATAATTATTTAATACTATGATAAGACAAGTGTTTAAAGTAAACTTCATAATTGAAATATATCAAAAAATATAATTGTATTTTAGTATAAACACAATTAAATTTAATATTACTACAACACAACTCAGTACATATAATTATTTCAATGACATTATTGTTATTACTTTCTTTTTTAACATCTATTTTTTCATTTTATGAAATATGCTTTATGAA
>NW_008578657.1:0-220 GCF_000257125.1 Entamoeba nuttalli P19 | reverse complement strand
TATTTCTTCTTTTCTTCTTTTATTATCTCTCTTCTTTTATTTCTTATCTTCTTCTTTATTCTTCTACTTTTTATATTCTTTCTTCTCTTACTTTCTTTTTATTCTTTTATATCTTTCTCTTCTTTTTTCTATTACTTGCCTTTTTCGTTGAAGAAATAAACAATATAATAATAGATCCAAATATCAAAATAAATACAATGAAGATAAAATAAATATCAAA
>NW_008578656.1:2818-3176 GCF_000257125.1 Entamoeba nuttalli P19 | reverse complement strand
CTGTATTATATGAATTACATAGAGAGTTTGAGAATATTTCTTTATAAAACAATTTGTTGTTTATTTAAAATAAGTATTATTTAGGAATAACTCTGTTACTCTGTATTTTTGGTTCAAAACTCTAAATACATAAGTTAAAACTTCTATTCAATTTGTTTGAGAATAACTTTATTAATTATTGTTGGTAGGTAAGAGAATTAAATAACTCACAATATCTAATTTTGATGGTTGAGTACTGTTCATATAACTAGTTTCACTGATTTTATATTCAAAAAGTATAAATGAGTTAAAATATCAATATTTTATTATTCTGATTATTTTGAGTGTTTAAAGTTGTTGAATATTTTTGGTGTTTATT
>NW_008578656.1:1693-2808 GCF_000257125.1 Entamoeba nuttalli P19 | reverse complement strand
TTATTATTCTGATTAATTTGAGTGTTTAAAATTGTTGAATATTTTTGATGTTTATCTTTTATTGTTGTTATAAAAATAATAATCATATTTTATGCATTTTTAAGTCATTTGAAATATTAATTTATATAAAATATGCTTTTTAACATTTTGAAGTTTTTCTTTTTACTCCTTCAATTACTGTTTTATTTTATTTTCAGTAAAAAGACAGTTTTATATTTTCTATGTCTAATTATTTAATTAAACATAACTAAGAATATTCAATGATTAATAGAAATGATGTAAAGAAGAAGCGTATTAATCACATTTTATTTATTATTTATTATATTTTATTATATTCTGAAGTTAAATTAAATAATTGTGTTTTTAGATATTATTGTGGAACTGATGGTTATATTCAAATGGATTAATTAGAATATACAAAGAGAATCACTGAAAGAAATAAGGATATACCCAAGTTATTAAAACGTGATTTTCATTTATTAAGAATGAAGGAAACTAATTGTTGAAATGTTAAAACAAACTAAAGTCAAAACGACATTTTTGAAAAATGTTTAATAATTCTTTCAAAATTAAAAAATGAAATTATGATTTTTAAGAAGAAATAAATGCGTTTTAACCAATTTACAATAATTTATTGAATATTTTTAGAAAAAAACGATTTGATTAAAAATAGAATAAATAAAAATAATTCAATGTAAATTCTTGTTGACATTGTTTTATCTTTTTGTTTGAATTACTGCGAGTTTATTATAACAACTTAAAATAAAAAAGAATTTAATAAAAAATTCTAATTTTTCCAAAAATAGATTATAATAATTAAGAAACAATTTCAAATGAGAATAATGAAGAATTTAACTCGTAAGAAAATAGTTAATGATAATTAATAAAATAATTATTAAACTTTCAGTTAAGGAAAATAATCAAAAGAGAAGTTAAATAAAGAATAACAGTAATGAAAAATGCAAATGACGAATTAATAAAAAAATAATGAAAAATATATAAAATTAGACATTGATTTTTGAAATAATCAAAAATTTCAGTACTTTCCAACGTCACAATTTTGAATCAGTAAATAAAATCGGTTTTGATCCATAAAACTATTTTTTCGATATTTA
>NW_008578656.1:1439-1683 GCF_000257125.1 Entamoeba nuttalli P19 | reverse complement strand
TCAGTACTTTCCAACGTCACAATTTTGAATTAGTAAATAAAATCGGTTTTGATCCATAAGACTTTATTTTTTCGATTTTTAAAAAATACAACAATCAACATTTTAAGGAAGTTAAATTGCGAATAAAGGAGTTAATTATTAACTCCAATCATAATCAAAATTTCCAATGTATCAAAAAAGTTAACAAAGGAAATAAATGAAAATCGCTAATAATTGTCGTTATATAAAAAATATTCTTCCATAA
>NW_008578656.1:0-1413 GCF_000257125.1 Entamoeba nuttalli P19 | reverse complement strand
AAATAAATGAAAATCGCTAATAATTGTCGTCATATAAAAATATTCTTCCCTAGAATCTTTTCCCACTATAAAAAGAAAAAGAATGGAACTGAATAATTAATGGCTGTAAGAACAAGGGTCATTTCACCACGTATTCATCAAAAACTTAAATTATCTACTAGTGCTGTTAATGAATTACATGATGTTCCATTTAAAGAATGTCAACAATCAACACTTCGTTCAAGAGCATTATTATCTCCACGTTTTACTGACCATAAATCAATGTTTTCACCTATTCAAAAGAAATCACCAGAACAAGCACTTAGGTCTTTATTATTTGGTGAAACACCATCTCTTCTTTATTGTTATTGTGATTCTGTTTGTTATTTCTTATGTAAATAATTATAAAAATTAAAATAATAATGTCTTTAGTTATTAAAACAAACTGTGTCCCTATCAGCAATTAATTCATTATTAGTATTTTATTCATCTCGTGGTAAAGTTACATTATTATTTACTAAACTTGGAGAAAAAGAAATCAATAAGTCAAAACAAGGAATTCCTCTTTTTAGAGGAAATACGTCTTTTATTCGATTGTATAATACCTATGTTATTACATATTGCAATCACTATCTAATTGATATGGCAGATATAATCGTTCATGAAACAGACCAACCTTCAATAAATGAACAGTATCAAATAACAAAATGGGTTAAAGCATTTACAAAATATCTTGTTAATAATTTACATTCTATTTGTTCTCATCATAAAAGAATTATTAGGGAATTATGTCGTTATGTTTCTCCTTCATTAGATAATCAAAAGAGAAGACAAGTTTTTACAACATTATTCTTTCTTCGTTATTTATTTCTTCCATTAATATCTTATCCTTCACTTTTAAAAACACTTCAAAAAGCTATTTCAGAATGGTTAAAACAACCAGAAAAGTCACAACGTGATCAAAATGATCCAATGACATCATTTAAAAATGCAATTGATATTGTATATGATTATATTATTAATTTTCCAGATGGAATGGATGTTGGTATGGTTGATCAACGAAAACAAGAAGAATCATTATGTCATCTTATTAGCATTCTTAAAGAAAATATGCATGTTCTTAGTAATTGCTATTCAGATGACTTTTATGATATCTTTAGTCTTGTAAAAGGAAATCAAGTAGACATTGCACCAACTAATGTTGCCGCATCAATAAATAATATTAAACAATGGAATGAAGACAAAATTAATACTATGACAAAAATTAATGTTGAATTAAAAGCAAAAATTAGACAAATGGAATTGCAGAATGAAAAAATTAAACAACAAATTAGAAGAATCAAATCAATTTAAATCCTGTTTTATTTTCAATTATTTTATTTCTTTTTATTTTCTCCTTATTTGAATCATTAAAATAATTATTAAATATAATTT
>NW_008578655.1:0-413 GCF_000257125.1 Entamoeba nuttalli P19 | reverse complement strand
ATAATTTCAATAAACAGTTTAGTACATACAGAAGAGATTAAAATAAATGAAAAAATAAAAATTGAAATTGATATTTTTAAATAAGTTAAAACCCATGTCATTAAAAACATGCTAAGCGTTATTGAATATTGGATCTAATATAACCAAATATACTCTATAGATTTTCTATAAAATGATAAGTTGATGAAATTCATCTCCCTTGTGTCAGAAATAACAGAACCCAATTCTATTAATACTTAATTAATTGTATATTTAAATTTGATAATAAGAAATAATACAATAAATAAAATATAAAATGGTCCCGGCGGGGATTGATCGAACCCGCAACCCTCGCATTCCTCTTTCCTATAAGTACGATGTACTACCGACTATGCTACGTGACATTCTTACTTTTATTCTTCTATTTTATTATT
>NW_008578654.1:934-1456 GCF_000257125.1 Entamoeba nuttalli P19 | reverse complement strand
TTTGTTTGAATATTGATGTATTAACATCAATTCATCATTATTTGAATCAAATATTATATTGTTTATTCGATTTTTCAATTTGTCTAGTTGTTGAATTGATTATGATGAATGAATTTCTTTTTCTCCTTTACATCTCTTTATTTTCTTTGTGTATTATTGTTTCTTCTTCTCTATCATTTCTGATAATATCATCATTTTATTCATGTTTATCTTCTTTATGTCAATCACTTCAACTAATTAACAATTATTTATCATTCAATATATTTTTGATGTTCTGTCATTTGTTTCTTCTTCGTTTCTTTTTCTTCATTTTCTATTTTAACTTCTTCTTTATTTATTAGTTCAGTTGTTTTACATTTGATATCAATACATCATTATCAAAATTCTCTTATTTATTGTTATTTGTTTCTTATTCAAAATGTTATATTTCTTCAATTCATTGTTAATTATCACTTATTCTTTATTGAATGTATTATTTCAATCTTGTTATTGTTATTTAAATTAAATGCATTTCATTTCACA
>NW_008578654.1:518-924 GCF_000257125.1 Entamoeba nuttalli P19 | reverse complement strand
TATTTATTGTTATTTGTTTCTTATTCAAAACGTTATATTTCTTCAATTCATTGTTTAATTATCATTTATTCTTTATTTAATGTATTATTTCATTCTTGTTATTGTTATTTAAATTAAATGCTTTTCATTTCACTTATTTATAATGTAAAACAATCAAATTATATAAATTACTAGATAATCATGTTATTTTTCACTATTAATAATCACTGAATAAATCAAATATCAGAATTATATAATTTGTTGTTTCTAATTTGTATTTCTTTTTGTTTATTGATTGTATTAATGTCATTTTATAATGTCTTTGATAATTCATTGTTTTTATTTTTAATGTATTTATGTTGAAATAATGAAACAAAAGAATGAAAAACTATTTGAAAATGGAAAGAGAATTAATATTAAAATAATG
>NW_008578654.1:0-508 GCF_000257125.1 Entamoeba nuttalli P19 | reverse complement strand
GTTTATTGATTGTATTAATGTCATTTTATATTGTCTTTGATAATTGATTGTTTTATTTTTAATGAATTTATATTGAAATAATGAAACAAAAGAATGAAAACCCATTTTAAATGGAAAGAGAAGTAATATTAAAATAATATGTTGATGTAATTCATTGTACATTAAATATGTTTAATAATCAATGAAATTATTTCAACAAACAACATGTATCTTAAAATATAGAATGAATACTCTCATGACCATTCTAATGTATTGTCACAATATCAATAAAATAATGATGATAATAAATGCAATATAATGAAGAATTAAAATACAAATAATATTTGAAAATGATTAAAATGAGAAGAGGATCAAATAATATATTAAAGAATAAATACTAAAAAAGAAATAGAAGATAATCAATGATAAAATGTAATGAAGAAAGAAATAACACAACTAATAATGGATATTGAATGATGTGGAAATAATAATGAATGTA
Source organism: Entamoeba nuttalli P19 (assembly GCF_000257125.1). Taxonomy (NCBI): domain Eukaryota; phylum Evosea; order Mastigamoebida; family Endamoebidae; genus Entamoeba; species Entamoeba nuttalli. Next base: position 30 of record NW_008578654.1, on the reverse strand, counting down.
AATATAACAATGAGTATTATTGTATTTTAA
>NW_008578653.1:744-1654 GCF_000257125.1 Entamoeba nuttalli P19 | reverse complement strand
CTTTGAAAATTAGTTTGGTATATTCTAAAAATGACATAAATCAGTCAAATGAAATAGTCTTGTATTATTGTTTTGTATTTCCATTATAACATCATCATTACTAACATTTAATATAATAAAATTATATCTAATTTATTCATTACTTGATTATTTTCTAAACCCAGATTTTAGTTTTATTATAAGTCTATTTAATTTATACTTTGTTTTATTCATTGTCGAAGAGTTATTAATGTTAATTATTGCTAATACTTATGAATTAAATTTTAATAATTGTCTTAATTAATACAATTAAATATTATAAATAATGTCATGTTCATTATTCAATTTAACTGGATCAAAAACACATATTATGAGAATATAATACATTATGTTTTAAACTATAACTACATTTTTATTATTTTATTCAATACTCATTGAAGCATTAACAATAATTTCAATGTTATTTACACTGTTTTCAAAATAAAACATTTTTGATACTTTAATTAAAAAAGAAACAATTATTAATTTAACTGAAAAAACTTATGCAAAAACTGGAATAAAAATTTGTCTTGGTTCATTAGCAACACAAGAAGCAGCTTCAATTTGATAACTTGTAGTAGTTGTTGTAAGAAGTCGATTTCCAGTCCATAAAGATTTTGCTTCTCCTTCACTCTTTGCTTGATAACAAAGATTGTTATTAGAGAATGGGAGATAGAAATGTTTGCTATAACTTGGCCATTTATTTTTATTACTGTATTCTGGATACCATTCAGTTTTGTATGGATGAACATAAACAAATCTTTGGTTATTTGTTCCTGGATCTAATGGTGCTTTTTTCATCCAAATAATAAGAGTTGCTCCTTTATTAGCACCTCCTCTAATATCATGTACTCTTCTCGGAATTGAAAATGATGTATACATTTTATATGGC
>NW_008578653.1:0-734 GCF_000257125.1 Entamoeba nuttalli P19 | reverse complement strand
ATGGTCTTAATAAAATATTTTGTTCATAATCTCCTTGATACATTCTGACTGATCTTTTATCATCAAACTCCATATCCATGACATATCTATCATCTCCTCGAATATCATCAGCATCAGTAAATTGTCTTTTAGTTTTGTAGTTATAGTCAGAAGCAAAAATAACTCTACAACATGTTTTACACTTAGCACGAACATAATTTTCTTGATTTGCACTGAAAACTCCACTCTCAGCATATTGTTGAACTTGATATTTGTTGTAACTACTATCAAAAGCACTGTTAAAATTTGCATTAGTATTTTTTTTACCATAAGGGTAATTTTCAATTCCCTGACTTGAGTCAGCAGCGTTGACAAAAGCAACACTTATCAATAAGAACAATATAAACATTGACAATAATTAAGATGAGTTAAGGAGTTTAAGAATAAGGATGAAAACTTTTTACAAGAACATCTTCTGTTTTGAATCTAATAATAGCCAATTTCATTGATTTTGTTTAATACTTGGATATAAACTATCCATGTTCTGTATAAGCGAAAGTTATGATTTTGCTGTAAAAAAAATGGATGTTATTTTTTTTTTATAAAAAGATAATTAGTATTTTTCTATTTGCAACTCAGTTTGTTTTTTTTAAAAATATCCATTATTTAAACACTGCAGTGAAGTAATTTTAAATATTAAATGGAAATATAAAATAATTTCAGAAGTATTTATATTTTTAAATAATATTATTCAC
>NW_008578652.1:0-322 GCF_000257125.1 Entamoeba nuttalli P19 | reverse complement strand
TAATATTAGATAAATGAACACATTAAATTTCTTTGAGTTATATTTAATGGTATTCAATAATAATCATATAATAGAAGGTATTACTAATAAAACAAAAAAATATCAAAAAGATACAAAGAGAATAGAATGAAAGGGAATGTGGTTGGTAGATGGATATAGTCGAAACATAATGATGAACTAAAATAAGAAGAAAAAAAGAAATAATATAAATAACAAAAAAGGAAAAGTTAAAAAAAAAATAGGGTTGAACTAAGAAGAAGGGGCAATGGCAACTCAAAAGAGTGAAGTCACCATCAGAACAAGAAATCTTATTGTTAATCCA
>NW_008578651.1:0-229 GCF_000257125.1 Entamoeba nuttalli P19 | reverse complement strand
AAAAACGAAAGAAGAATTTAAAGAAAAAACGAAAGACATCGAAGAAAAATACATTAAAATAATTGAAGAATAAATTAAAAACAAAACCAATTAAAGAAATGAATGATAGATGTAAAAATTCCAAGAATAATAAATAGCAAACAAAGTATAATGAAAATACAAGAAGAAATACAAAAAAGGAATAGAATTTTAATTGAAATGTTGTATTATTTTGAAATTAATTGGTTAA
>NW_008578650.1:0-455 GCF_000257125.1 Entamoeba nuttalli P19 | reverse complement strand
CATTTCAATTGAAGAAATGAAAATGAAAAATAAACTATTCAGAGTACCAGAAGAAACAGATACAATCATCACAGGATTTGATAAGAAGAAAGAAGAATGGGAAAAAGCATTACAGTGATTATTTAGAAAGGAAGAAAAGAGAAGAAGAAGAGAGAAGACAACAAGCTGAAGAAGAAGAACGAAGACAACAAGCAGAAGAAGAGGAAAGAAAGAGACAACAAGAAGAGAGAAGACAACAAGAGGAAGAACAAGAGAGAAGAAGAGAAGAGGAAGAGCAAGAGAGAAGAAGACGAGAGGAAGAAGAGGAAAGAAAGAAACAAGAGCAAGAGAGGAAGATACAAGAACACGAGAGGAAGATACAAGAATTGGAGGAAGAGAGAAAGAAAAAAGATCATGAACACGATAAGAAGATACAAGAACTAGAGAAGAAGATACAAGAACACGAGAAATTAAGA
>NW_008578649.1:0-1864 GCF_000257125.1 Entamoeba nuttalli P19 | reverse complement strand
TGTTTATTTCCATTTAGTCCAAATTCAAGCCCAATAGAATAATTTATTATCAATTTTTAATATTCATCATTTAAAAAAGTTTTTTTTATAAAAATTAAACTAAGCCATAATGAACAACAAATTATCTAGAAGTTTTTCTCCCTTTTGGTTTCTCAACTTCACTATATTCTTTTGGAGACATCTTTTTCTTCTTAGAGTATTCAGTTTCATTGATTATGCTCATCAACAAATGTTCCATTCCCATTTCTTTAAGTGGTGTTGACAACGAGACGTCTCTCACTGGTCCACTAAATGAATGAATTTTTGTTCCACGAGCATTAAAACTTTCACGAATGGCATTGACTAAATCTTGTAAAGTGTTTTCTTCTTTCATTGTAACAAAAAAATCTCCTGAAATTGGGTTTGGAATTTTTATGATAAATACGTTACTCATGCGATAATTATGATATTTATCTCTTTTCAAGTTTTTCTCTTTTTAATTTGTTTTTTAATTTTCTTCCTTTTTTAAAAATGTTATTAAATTAAAAATGATAACTTACTTTGTATTTTGATTATTTTGATATTTGTTAAATAAAACTCATAAAATATGACTTTATTTATCACTTTTTTCACTTTAATAATTAAACTAATGTCTCATGTATTTTCATTTCATTTTCATTCTATTATTTGTTCATGACCAATCAGGACTATATATTTTTGTTTCATATAGTTCTTTGCTTTTTATTTAGTATTTATGTAATTATCAGATATTAACTCAACGTTCATTCCTGTTTTTTTTTTATTCTATTATTGTTATTATCATTTAATACTATTTTCTTTTTTTGTACAGAACAGTATTATTATTTTTTCATAATATTATATAATCATTTTATATTCTTGTACAAATTTATTGATGTTTACTTTATCTCATATTTCAATACCAAGATATTTATAATGATTGTCATTAGTTACCCTGGAAGTTCTACTAATTCTACATTTATTTAGCCATTTATTTTTATTCTTATTGCATTAAATGCATCTTTTATTAATTTGTATGTTGTTTCTATTTCGTCATATTGTCATTATCTTCAAACCATCAATACATACTATATGGTCTAACTATTTGTTTCTCTTCATCATTTATTTTAATATTTAACTTGGTAATTTGCTTTAGACAACACACAAAAAATCATAAACTGGTTATCAACTAATATCATTATTCTTTTAAACCAAACAACTAAAACTTAAAATAATAAAAAAGATTAAACAAAACAAATGATATTATGAATATATGACTAATTTATATACATTTAAAGCATTAAAAAAAAGTCAAATTTTAATGAAAAAGAAAAATTTATTAATAAGAAAAAGTTATTGGGTTTGTTTCTAAAAATATTTTATTAATTTTGAATAATGCAACATGAAACAGTCCTACATCAAATATATATTTGTTGTTGTTTTTATAAACCCATTGACATTAGAATTGAATGAAGGTAGAATTTCATAACATTCTTTTAAAATAGTTATGGTCTACAAACAATTAAATCCTTATTTTCTTTAAGTCCATAAAAAGCAGCATGAGCATATTCCACTGTTTCAAAAGAAATATAATAATGATTCTCTTGTTGAGGAAGGGCTTTTATACGTCCAACCTTTCCATAATTCTCACACAATTTAACAATATCATCGTCCTGATATTTTTGAGATTGTGAAATAATTTTGATAATTGGGATAAATTGATGTGGTGTGTCGTTCATTAAAGTTTGTATGATTAAATTTTATTTTACTTAAATGATAAATACTATAATAATTATACTATTTGAAATAATTATTAATATGATTAAAATAAATTTTTAAAAAATTCTATTTATAATAAAAATAAGTA
>NW_008578648.1:0-232 GCF_000257125.1 Entamoeba nuttalli P19 | reverse complement strand
TTTGATATTAAAGAACCACAATATGCATTTGATTTATATAATAAATCAGATGAGTATTTATTTGGATTTGGAGGGAGAAGTGATATTTGTGTTTATAAAGAAAATAATAAAAAATATTCATATTGTAGACAATTTTCATTTGAATATAACGGAATATCAAATGCACTTTGTGGAAAAGAACTTCCATATCGTTTCATTCCAGAACGAATCATAGTAATTCAAATGATTCAAT
>NW_008578647.1:290-694 GCF_000257125.1 Entamoeba nuttalli P19 | reverse complement strand
CTTTTTCAACATGATTTATAAAATCTATTCAATATCCCGTTCTTTTTTCATTTACCTTTATCATATTTCCTACTTTATCTTCTCTTTTTCAATTGAAATACATATTTGTTCTTATTAATTCAATACCATATTCTTCCCTTATACTCGTTAGTCTGTCTCCCATTTTATTTTGATTTACATATAATCTACTGGTGCACATTCTTGTACATATTATATTTCATTCTTTTATTTACTTCTTATTATTTTATCCACTTCATTTAATTTCATAATTGGTTATTTAACAACATAACCATTATATGTGAATTTTGGTATTATTTCTGTATTTATTCTATTATTATAATTCATATTACTATCATTTCATTTATTTCTTCTATTCATTCTTTTATAATGTTAATTATATTCTC
>NW_008578647.1:0-196 GCF_000257125.1 Entamoeba nuttalli P19 | reverse complement strand
CTACTAATGGTATAATATGCATATTATCTGAGATACTTATATTTCATCTTTTACTACTCAACATTTATTTATGTTTAATTCAATTCTATTGATTCGTTTGTGTCAATTATTTTCTGATGTGTTATTTCCATTCTTTTTTATTTCATTAGTTACTTTGATGTTATTCATATATAATACATGTTTCACTTTTAGTCAT
>NW_008578646.1:0-234 GCF_000257125.1 Entamoeba nuttalli P19 | reverse complement strand
ATTATTTATTAATATTTATTATGAGTGATTCTTATGAAAGAATATTCTTTATTAAGAAGGATTATTATTTATTAAAAAAGACACATATATAATTGTTAGTGTTATATCTGAATTGAACATAATGATATTATCAACAAATATTGATTCTTTAAATGGTGAGATACTCTCCTTCAAATAACAATATAAACAATGAGAAATAATTTACTACTCATTAAAATCAAAATAAAAGTCAAG
>NW_008578645.1:0-256 GCF_000257125.1 Entamoeba nuttalli P19 | reverse complement strand
TAAATGTTTCATCTTCTCCTGCATTTTGTGATACATAAATAATCGCTTCATATTGGTGTTCTATTTTATTGAGTTTCGCTAATTCTTTCATTATAAATGTTGTTTTCCCTGCTCCTTGTTTCCCAATAATAATATTAAAACTATTATAATAAAAGAAGATTTGTCGATGAACTTTTTTAATTTGATTCTCTCCTTTAATATTACTTAATCTTTCTTTAATTTCTTTATCTAATTCTTCTTCTCCAATATCATCATC
>NW_008578644.1:0-648 GCF_000257125.1 Entamoeba nuttalli P19 | reverse complement strand
TGCATTATTTCTTTGCTAATTTTCATACCCATTTTAAAGTATTTCAATTATTTCTAAAATAGATGATTAATTTATAATAATGAGAATATAACAAATAGAATGAAGAATATTTGAATAAGAAAATGAATAACAAATAAAGAAACAAGTAATGATAATTAAATAGAATGAAATAAGATGATTTTAACATGCACATTTAAAATTATTATATAACACTATGAAATTGTTAATCATTAAATTATGAATAGAATAATACATTCATGAGACTATTTTAATTTCAATTTCAAGTCATTAGATTATTAAATATAAATCATGTTGAAAAGAAAAATAAAGAAGAGAATAAATGAGAATGAAAGAATATCAAAATGTGAAGAATGAAGAAATGAAATATCATAATACATGAATAACATACATATGATATAATAAATATGAAAATAACAAAATAAAAGAAATGATGATACAATACAATAAAATTGAATGAGAAAAGAAATGATAATAATACAAATTTAATATATAACAAATATAAATAATTCGAAAATTTAGAGAATGTGATGAATATCAATATGAACAGAATAAAAATAATGAGTTATGTATGAGAATATCTCAAATCAACAATCAAAATAATGAATAAGAAAGATGAATAATCAAAAG
>NW_008578643.1:384-6894 GCF_000257125.1 Entamoeba nuttalli P19 | reverse complement strand
TTAACTAAAGAAATATTTAATTGAATAAGATTAAAAATTAATGAAGAAAAGAATAAAATAATTATTTCAATTAGTTTTTTATAGTTTTGTTTTAATAAAATAATTAAAAAAAATAAATAAAAATTAACAGTCTCCTCCTTTTTTTGAGTTTCTTTTGCAACTAGCACAAGTACAAATATTGTTGCAAATAGGACAAACAGTAACACCAGAGAATTTTCTCATACAACGTTCACATATTCTATGGTATTTATTTTTTTCACAAATGAAATAAATTTCTTTTCTTGTTTTACAACAATGGCAACTTCCAATCGGAGAAGTTTGTTCATTGATTTCTTTTGTATTATCAGTTTGGCAAGAAGAAGGTGTTTCTGGTCTACTTTCATTTTTTATTGTTTCTTCAAGACAAACTAATCTACCAGACTCCATTAATTGTTTAATTGTGAAATGGTTATTTTCACAGACGACATTGGTAAGAGTTATTCCTTTTTTTCTAAGTTCATCAGAAACAACAATAATTAGTTCATTTACAGTATTATTTGGTGTAAGAGGTACGTCTAACCATTGTTCACTCTCCATTCAAATAACTTTTCCATTATTAGTAGATAAAGCATTTTTGAAATAATTGCACACTTCCGTACTTATAACGGCCTTTTAAGATATAAAATATTTAAAAGATGAGTGTTGGTAAATATTATTTTCATTATTGAAGGTATTAAGGTTTTCCGTACCGATAAACACAAACCCATTTTCAAAGGTCTAAGTCAATAATTATTTGTTTTCAATTATCTCTTCATTAATTTACATGAGAATTGTTTGTTAAATAAAATAATACACTTTCTCTTATTTATGTTTCACTTTCCTCATTAATTAAAGGAAATTAATATCATTTCATATAACTTTTATTTTCCATGAACTTTGTATAAATTTCTTTCTTAGTTATTAACTGAATAAAAAACGTTATGTTATTGTTATAAACAATAGTCACAGAAAAATATCTTAACAAAGAAAGAACTAAACAACTTCATATTTATTTATTTTTTTTTTTAATTCCCAGAAATAAGTAATTATTTTAATTATTTTTTTGATTCATTAAATACTTTTTGAATAATAGATTTTTTTTATGGAAGAATATAATTCTTTTGGAATAAATAAGAAAAATAATTTATTTTTTAAATTCATAATTAATATTAAATTGAGCAATATTTGAATAAATAATAAACAATTTGATCAATTTCATTTAATAAATTGAAAATAGAAAGATGAAACATATAAAATGACAATTTATAATACTTGGCATTTCTTCTTTATTTTTTTTTGTTAACAATATTCTTCTCAAAAAACAAATCAATTAACAACTCCTCGCACGTCTAAAGACTTTCCAACAATTTTTCTTTCTTTTTTATCTTGTTTATGTTGTAATACTTTTAATCGTTCTTCAAGTAATTTTTGTCTTTCAATTATTTCATTTTCAATTTGAGAAAGACGTAAATCAACTTTCTTCCTTTCTTCTTCAATTTTTTTCTTTTTCTTTTCTTTTTTCTTCTTTTTTCCTTGTTCAGTGTATCTGTCAGTTGCTTCTTTTAATGTTTTTTCAAATTCGTCTTGTTTTATTTTTAACTCATCTTCTAATAATCGAAGTTCCTTATCTAGTCTTTCCCTTTCATTTATTATAACCTCTCTTTCATTTTCAAATTGCTGTTTTTCTAATTTTAAACGATTTGTAGTAGAATCAACTTCAAAAAGTGGATGAGTAGATGTGTTAGTTTTGTGTGATATTTTACTACCTTTTTGATCTCCATTGTCTTCTTCTTTTTTAATTCTCTTTTCTTTTTTCTTTAGTTTTTTATCTTTAATTGGTGATTGTAATAATTCTAAAGATATTTTTAACCTTTCTAATTCACAATCAATGCTATGAACCTCTTTCATTAAATTAACTCGTTTTTGTGTTAATTTTTTAATTTGTGTTTCAATATTAAATTTTAGTTCATTTCTTCCTTGTGGCTTTCCTTTTATTGTTTTTAATGGTTCATTTATTTCTTGTAAAAATTCTTTTGCAAGTTCTCTATCAATCTGTTGATTTATTGAATCAATTTCTTGTTGTGAAACAATCATACTTTGACATCTAAATGTTCTTTGTTTTCTTTGTCTTTCATTATCTTTGACTATAGAATCAAAGACTTTTTCATATTCCTTCATTTCTGTCTCTGGATCATTTCCTTTTTCTGTGCTTTTATCCTCTTTTCTTTCAGTCATTTCTTGTTCTTTTTCTCCACTCATCCTAGTTTCTTTGTTTTGCCTATTTGAGTTTTCTTTTTTTTAGTGAAAGAAGTCAACTTCATGAAACTTTTTTTAAATTCATATTGATATAATCTCTTTCATAAAAGAAAGTGCTGACATTGTTACAACACCTGATAATGAACTATTAAAAACAATTCACACCAATGCATTTATTAAAATTATTATTTAAATGAAAATGATAATGAATAAATAATAAAAACTTCGATTAGTCGTTATTAATTCAAATTAAAAGAATTTGAAAGTATTTAAAGAAATAACATAACAACATAAAGACTAAAGCAGTGGTCAAAATTAATAATTATATCTTTTTTTACTTTAGTTATTTGATATTTTATCTTTCATTTTCTTTATTTTCCTTGTTATTAAATATATTTTTATCTGTTTTTCTATATTATCCTCCATCTTCTTCACATTATTTCATTAGATATTTTATGTTCAATATTTATTATATCTTTTATTTTTTAATTTAAATTATTTGATGATATATTGTTCATTGACTATTCTTATTAGTTCTTTATTCTTTCTTCTATTTATTATCATTTTTATTTCAATTATTTTTACTCCTTTTAGTCTATTAATTTGTTTTATGTTTTCTTGACCAATTTTATACATTTCTACATTATTAATAAATTTTAGAACCATCTTTTTATCTTTTACTCTTGTCATGCCAATTGTTGCTCCTCTTTGTTTTATCTTATATACACATATTATATTATTTTTGAAATGTTCACCTTTATTAATTTTTTGTCACATGCCTTATATTGTCTTTTCAATTTCAATTCTTATTCAATTTCATTTATATCTTTCTATGCATATTTTGTTGTTGTTTTTATTATTTCTAACACACACACTCATTTTTTAATATCATATTATTTCACTCATGTACTATCCTATATTTTATGTTAATTTTCTAAATTTACCATTGATAGTTCTTATAATAACGTTGATTAACTACTATACCTGGCTTACACTAATTATTCTTAGAGTAAGTGCTTTTCCTTTTATTATAAATAAGTTTAGTTGAAAATGAACTATAGTATTTATATTTATAGTGCTATCAATAAAGTGATTTTGCTTTTTTCCTTAATATTCTTTTTAATTTTTTAATCAATTATTATATTTTTTAAATCTATTTGTTGTTTATTACCTTGTTTAAAATGAGTTATTCTGTTAATTTAAGAAATGTATAGTTGATAGATAAAGTTGTTCAAACTAAATAATTAAAACAAAGGGTTGAATAACTTAAAGTAATATTTATTACTAAATGAGGAGCAAATTGAAAAAATTATTTGAAAAAAACAATACCAATAAACAGAAGAATAAATTAAGTAAGGTTTTTAATAAACAAGTTATATTTTACTACGAATAAAGGAGATGAAATAAAAAAAATAATGTTACCAAAAACAATAATAAAATAATAAACTTAAAAAATAAATTTATGAAAAAAGATGAAAAATTTTCTAAAGAATTAATAATGACAAAAAATAATTAATAATAGAAAAATTTACGCAGTATTATTACAATGAAAACCAATCTTTATTTGAAATTAGTTTTTTTTAAAATCTCAATTATTCTTAATGACTATAAGACTTAATCCTTTTTAAATAAAACAATAACATGAATTTTTTGGTTTATTGATAATAAAAAGTTTACTTCTTTCATTACTTACTTGACTCTGGTTTCTTTTCACTCTTTTTCTCGGTTCTTTTTTTTGGTTTTTTAGAAGAGTGTTCTTTCTTTAGTGTTACAATTAAAGGAGATTCTGTTGTTTGTTTTGATACAGTTAAAACACGAGCATATAAATCAGTTAATTTCTTTGATAACTCTTCATTGCCATCAGGATTTAATGATTTATTTAAGTCATCAAGAAACATTTCATCTCCACTTGCCTTCATTTTTTCAATAATTAAATTCATTAACTCTTTTCTCGGTGCTGGTTGAGATGATGAAGATAATCTTTTACGTGATTTTGCCTCTTTCTTTTCTTCATCCTCACTGTCATCAGAAGCAGTTTTATCATTCTTTTCGTTAAAATCATCCTCATCATCACCATAGTTGTCACTGAAATTAGAGTAACGTTCTTCTTCACTTTGATATTCTTTTTTTTTAACTCTAGTATCATCAGAACCATCAACCTCTTCTACAGCATTTGAAAAAAGTGGTTTTTCCATATCAGCCTTTCTGCTAAAAATCCAATTTTCATCTAAAATATTTATTGTAGCATTTCCATCATCTTGAACTTGAATTAGTGCAAACTTTTCTTCTTCTTTGATTTTTCTACTTCCTAAAGTGATAATTGGTTTAGTTGAAATCATTTGATTTGTTATTGGATCTAATTTAGGTGCAAAAAGTGGTTGCTCACCTGCAGAAAGAATAAAAGGAGCATCAGCAATAGCCTTTTTATAATATTGTCTTTTTTGTTCATCTTTTTTATTTGGTGCTTCAGGGGTAAGAACATCTTTAATAAGTTTTATAGGACGAGGAAGTGATTCGAATTTTGTCTGTTCAAATTGTGCAAGAATAATCTCATCTTCTTTTAAATCATTTTTAAATGTGAGATGAACTTGTTGATTATTCATAAACGAAATAATAAATAATTTTCAAAGATTTTTTTATAAAAATTTTAAGATTTTATCTTTTAAGAAAACATGACAAAGAGATAGATGTAACAATACAATAAATTAATGTGGTTTGTATTTTTGAAGTTGTTGAGCAAAAGCAGGATTTGGACATACACAAAAACGGTGTGCTTTTACTTTTGCAAGAGCAGCTTCATAAGGTATTTTTTCTTTTTTCATTACATATGCAATGACTAATGACGCTGATCTACTAACTCCAGCAACACAATGAACTAATACATTTTTTTCCGCTGTAACAAATCGATCAATAAATTCAAATGATTCATTAAAATGAGATGAAACATCATCCGAAATACTATCTCCACATTGAATAAACAAATACTCAACTTTCTTACTTGTATATAATGGTTTAGTTCCAATAGAAAGTACACCTTCAATATGATATTCTCTTAAGAACGGTTTAGTTGTAGATTCAACAGAACCAAGGAATAAATGAGGTAATATACAGTTTGGCGTGAGTTGAGCATATGGAGTACCAAAGTCTTTTGAAAATACTCCATTGTCATTTTTCACAACAGTAATTTTGTTAGCAATAACAGAAAATGAATGAATTGATTTTAATGGAACCATCCACTCATAATCGAATTCTGTCAATTCATTCCACCCTAAGTCTAATTCACCTATTTAATGAGTAAGATTAATTTATATGAAATTATAACAAAAAAAAAATAATATAAATATAAACAAACTTAATCCAGTAAGGTTAGTGAATTTGTCAATAGGTAATGACTCAATTCGGTTGTGAGAAAGATTTAATACTTTTAAATTTGTCATATTACATAACAATGAAAAGTCAATGAGTTTATTATGACTAAGATTTAATGATGTCAACGAATTTAATTGAGTAAATTCATTTGTCAATGTATCAATCTTATTATCAGAAAGATCCAATGTATTTAATGAAGTCATAATTTGAATTGGAGGTGTAAGTGTTAATAAATTGTTAGATACAATAATTGTTTTGACATTTATAGGACTTATTTTCTAGTGAATATAAGTTATTTGAATTAATAAGAGAGAAAGATAATAAAAGCAAACATTTTGTTTTAAGTACCCAGAAATGTACTTTAAAAACTTTCCATCTGTTAGGTGCTTTTTACTTGCATTAATCCCATAGCCTAATTGACTTTTCATTTTGCTCTATTTACTCTACTTCTAAGTTCTGTTTTATTTTTGTGGATAAAATTATCTTGAACTAACTCAACTATTCACTATAGTTTTATTAATAGAAAAAACTACAAATTACGAATTTAAAAGATTCTTGAAATAAAGCATGAAATGTTTTTTATATTCCTTCTTTTGTGTTTTTTCTACATGAATTAAAATCATTTCTTTTTATTATTTCATTGTCATTTTTTTTATTTGATATAAAAATAGACTATTTTCCAATGAAGAAAATAACAGATTTTAATGCAATGGCTATTGTGTAAAATATTAGGGTCTTGTAAAGAAAAGCAAACAAGACATAGACATTCAATGTCATATAAAAGAATGAATGTCTATAACAAGAATATGCATAATATTATGAATGGTAAATGATATACCAAGGAAAATGGATTAGAAAGAGAAAGAT
>NW_008578643.1:0-374 GCF_000257125.1 Entamoeba nuttalli P19 | reverse complement strand
GAAAAACAAATAAGAAACAAGGTAAATACAGTGATGATGACAATACAAATAACAAATATAAATTGTTAACAAGAAATAATATAGAAATAAAAATAGAAATAATAAGAAATGAAATGGAGAAAGAAGAATATGAAGAAATACTCAAAAGTAAGAAGGTAAAAGAAAAAGATGGTATAATATTCTTCAAAAAGTAATTCAGTCAAAAAGAAAAAGATAATTGAAAGAACCAAAGAAGAATTTAAAGAAAAAAACAAAAAGACATTAAAACAATTGAAGTAGAAATTACAAATAAACACAAAAAATTGAAGATGTAAATTGCAATAATAATAAATAACACCGAATATAAAAACAAGAGATGATAGTCAGACAAGAAA
>NW_008578642.1:1441-1736 GCF_000257125.1 Entamoeba nuttalli P19 | reverse complement strand
ATTTAAATGAAAGAATAAAAGATAATGAATAAAAAGTAAACGATATTAAATAATATTATAATTTAGTAACACTAATCATTAAATGTGTTTATTTGAATAATATGCTAAATCAATAGAAATAAAATATGAAAATTGTGATTGTTTATAATATATTGAACATGTTGTAGAAATATTTTAATTATCAATGAAATCAAAAAACTATAAGATTATAATTAAATAAATGAGTGATTAATGAATAAATATGTTTTTGTTTCATTAATAAATAATAATGTTAAGTATGAATAAATAATCATAC
>NW_008578642.1:1213-1431 GCF_000257125.1 Entamoeba nuttalli P19 | reverse complement strand
TGATTAATGAATAAATATGTTTTTGTTTCAATAATAAATAATAATGCTAAATATGAAAAAATAATCATAATAAAATTTAGAATAGTTAATATCTGATGAAATAATACTAGTTGAAATAATATTAATCAATTAATTTGATTTATTTTCTTTTATTATTCATAATATATTAAAGATGAAATATCATTACAATCCATTTTTAATTATTCTTTTATCATCTT
>NW_008578642.1:350-1203 GCF_000257125.1 Entamoeba nuttalli P19 | reverse complement strand
ATTTGATTTGTATTTTTTTGTTTCGTATTCTTTCTATTTAAAAAATATTAAATATTTCGTTTCAAATTAAGCAGGATTTATCATTGTTATACAACTACATCTTCTTGATAATTCAACACATTTTATGAACAAAAATGGAAATCAACATTATATCTATAGATAAATAAATCAATAAATAATAATGAAGATGATGTTATTATATTGTAAAGAAATGTTGATGAGTAAATAGAATGAAAAATAAATGAATATTCAATACTTATTACAAATTTATATTAAGAAAATTGTTCAAATTTATTATTTGTGAAACTAACATTTCAATAGAATAATAATTAAACATATTCTTGATAATCATGATGTATTTTAAATATATTTTGAAAATTTCAACATCTTCATTTCAATAGTTAAATGATGTTATTAATCTAATCAAAATAATATCGAATTTATAATATTAGATAAATTAACAGTTCATGTAATTTCATTCATTTATGTTGTATTGCATAAGAGATAGAATAATGTTTAAAATTAGAGAATAAATCCAGTTGAATGAAAGTAAAGACAGAAGAAAGAACCAATACCAGATATTAATGACTATTAATGACTTTCACAAAACAAAAAGTAATTGACTCAATTGAATATAACAATGAAATGAATGTGTAAGTTCATAATGTTTTATTTGATCGAATAACAAATGAAGTAATAATAGTATGAACAAATTGTTAACAAAATTAAATCACAAATAGATAATAACATTTTTGTTATATTTTCAAATACAACTCAAACATGATTTATTCGTATAATCAAACATAATTGATAATTGAATAAAAATGACAAACAAATTATATGAAGATGAAAT
>NW_008578642.1:0-340 GCF_000257125.1 Entamoeba nuttalli P19 | reverse complement strand
AGAGATAGAATAATGTTTAAAATTAGAGAAGTAATCCAATTAAATGAAAATAAAGATAGAAGAAAGAACCAATACCAGATATTAATGACTATTAATGACTTTCACAAAACAAAAAGTAATTGACTCAATTGAATATAACAATGAAATGAATGTGTAAGTTCATAATGTTTTATTTGATCGAATAACAAATGAAGTAATAATAGTATGAACAAATTGTTAACAAAATTAAATCACAAATAGATAATAACATTTTTGTTATATTTTCAAATACAACTCAAACATGATTTATTCGTATAATCAAACATAATTGATAATTGAATAAAAATGACAAAAACAATTA
>NW_008578641.1:0-4759 GCF_000257125.1 Entamoeba nuttalli P19 | reverse complement strand
TTTTTCAATTATTTGCTTTTTTCGTTGCCACACATAACCAAATATAATAAAAATAATAAAGAAAATTAAATAATATCTAAAAGACATTATAAAAAAATATTTTCAATGAATTCTTGTTGTATAAATTAAACAATAATCATAATAAACAAACAACAACATAAATGAAATAATTTATTAATATATATTTTAATACATTCCAGATAATACTCATTAAATTGAATACCATTAAACACTAGTATTATATTCAAATATATTTTTATTAAATTTAAAAACTACAATACACTAAAATTCAATATTAATAAATTAAAATTAAAAAGTATTTGTTTAAATTCGGATATGAGTGTAATACTCCCATTTATTCAGAATATGAAAATAAAAACATATTGTAGACTTATCTACTTGAATATAATTGAATATTAAATACAATTACTGAAATAAATTAATAATTTTTATTATTGAAACAAAATGGTTTTTATAATTATATTTAATTTGAAAACTAAGCCAAAATAAAATATCTAATTTTATTTATTTATCAGATAATAGAAATAATAAACATTAATATGAATTAAGTCACTTTACATACACATCTTATCAAATAGTCTTATGAGTACTGTAATTTTATTTCTCTTTGTTAAATTAAATATTATCAATACATCTTTGTATAAACTTTTCATTACTTTTACTAAATATATTTTATTACTATATCCTTATTTTTTATGGATGGACAATGACAACTCATTAGTTATGAATAAAATATTTTTGATTATTATATATTAATTAAATATTATTATAAGTTTTTTTGGTATTTATATTGATAATGAATAATAAATTAATAATTATATATTCCCTTTAATAACATAATTGAAATTTATAATTATAATAAGATATATCTTCTAGTGATATTTCATTTTGAACAATGCTCATTTACACGTGTTAATGTTAAAATAGAACTTTTTTTGTTATTTACAAAAAACTAAAAAAAATCAAATAAAAAAAATGTCAAAAGGAAATATTACAACCAAACAATACAAAACCGATGAAGAATTGAATAATAATAATAGGATAATAAATGAGATAATAAATAGGATAAATGTGTTAGAAGAAAAAGGAAATGAGTTTGGTCGTTTGTTTTTAAAATAATTAGCATAGCACAGTGAGATAAATTAAGACATAGAAAACAGAGACCAAATTATAAGTATTTTAATTAAATTAGAAAATTCAATGCAAATTCCAATGAAAGATATTGAGACAAGTAACCAAAATAAAGTCAAAATTTTAGAAGATCAAATCAATCAATTTCAAAAAACAATAAAATACCAACAAACTGAAAATATTAATCAAAAAGAAGAAATAAAAATTCTGAAGAAAAAAATTGAAGAAATGAAAGAAGAAGATGAAAAAAAAGAGAAAATGATTGAAGAACTTAAAAAGAGATTGAAAGAAATAAATAATAATAGCAAAGATGAAATGACTGAGATAATTAATAGAATGAAAAAAGAAAGAGAGGAAATGAACGTTACACTCCAAAGAATGAAAAATGAAAATGAAGCTCTTAAATCAGAAGAAGAAAAATTATTACAATCAAGAAAAAGATTAATTAGACCATTTGAAGAAGACAAAGAAATAAACAAATTTATTAAATCATCTGAATTTACACAAAACCAAAGAAATTCAAATTATATTGAAATTGATTCAGAAGAACAATTATTTTAAAGTATTTTTATTAATTAAATTTAATTAACATTTTATAATTTTCATTATTAAATATATTTTTTTTGTGTTATAAAAACTGAGACAGAAGAATATGATTAGAATAAAGTTGTTATTCATATTATTCATTGATTTAACCAATACACATTATGTTCAATTTTATTAAATGATTAAACGTATATCTTATATTTTTTAAATAGAATCTTAATAAGAATACTTAAAGAAATCATTGAATTTTCTTTAAAAAAACTAGAACTAATGATAGTATTTCTGTGATGAATACATGCTTTGTTGTTGCATTTGTGGTGTGGTTTGATATGGATTAAGAACAGTGTTTCTATTTATGGGATATGCATTAGGTTGGACTGGATATCCAGTTGCTGTTTGTACAGTGTAACCAGGTGCTGGATAATTTGGTTGATTAATTTGTTGAGGACGATATACTTGTGATGGTTGCTGATAATAAGGTTGTTGAATTGGATAATTATTTTGTGTATAAGGTGTTGTTGGATGATTCATAACATATGGATTTTGTGTAGATTGGTAAGGGGAATATACTACATTTGGTTGTTGAATAGAACGAGATTTAGTTGTATCAAAAGAAGAATTGAGATTAGTATATTGAGAAGGGGGATATTGTTGAGAAGAACTGTAAAGTGAAGGTTGAGGGGGATATCCATTTGCATATCTAACAGAAGATACCGATTTAGGAAGAGGAGTAGGTAAAGGTTTTTGAGTATTAAATTCTTGTTGAGAAGAAAGAGACAGTGATGGTTTAGCCGGAGGTGGAGGTAAAGGTTTTTGAGTATTAAATTGGAACTGAGGAGCAGAATTAGATAATGGTTTAATTTTAGCTGACTCTAATCTTCGTAAAAGGTCTTGTACTTCAAAACTATGTTTATCACAAAAAGTAAAAATATCATTTTGTAATGTTGTAATTTTACTTAAAATAAATGCATGATAAGACATTGATTGTGCAATTTCATCTCTAAGTTCGCCAACAATTTTCATTGCATTATAAATTTTATTAATATTTGTATTTAATTCAATTGCTTTTGAGCCTAAAATTATTTGAATTTCAGATTTGTTTTTATCAATACGTTTTAATAATGTTTGTTGATTGTCAAATGATTGTTGCATTTGTGAAGTTAATGCAACTAATTTTTTAGTATATTTTTCTACTACTCCTGCTTGATTATCACTTGAATTTAATTCATCAATTAATTCTGATTCTTGAACCATTGCACTATTTAAAATTAATTGAAGTAATTCTTCTCTATCATTAATAATATTTTCCCATTCACTTTTTTCTTCTTCTAATGTTTTAATAATTGGTAAAACTGTTTCTTTTTCTTCTTTAGTTGGGAAGAATTTAATTAATTCTTTAACTCCTTGTTCAAATAAACTAAGCATTTCATCATTTAACTTCATTTTAGTTATTGAATCAATATCATTTCTTTTACTTGTTGTTATAAAATTATCAATTTCTCTTATTTTATTAATTTTATCTTGTTGATTACTAACAAGTGGAATATTCCAATAATTTCGATATTTCATAATTCCGTCTTGATCTTTTAATGCTTCTTCATCAAATCTTTGTCTTATTTCTTTAATCATATTATCATTCTTTTCAGTTGTTTGTTTAATAATATCAAGACTTTCTTTTAATTTACTATATTGTTTTGTTTCACTAAATTCTTTAATAAATTTTTCAATGTCTGATGGAACTATATCTGGACTTGTTATTACTTGAATTAACTCATTTAATTTTATTCGAGCTAAATAATCATTTCCTGTTTTTGTAGCTGCTGGAGAAATTTTTTTGGTATCATCAATAACTTGCTTTGCTTTTATAATATAATTACTAAATGAAGTTCTAATTTTTAATGGTAATAACTCTTTAAAAGGATTATTTTCTATTGGAGAAATAGGATTTGTTTTGGCTAATATTGTAGCTTCTGGATATTCCAATTCATTTGGTTCTGGTATATTTTGGAAATAAATTTCATTATTATCTTTTTCATATTGAGCCAAATTAGCTTTTAATGATTTAATAATATTATCACAACTTCCTTTATATTCTTTTGGTAATTCTTTTAAATGAGAAATTGATTCAAGGTCATTAATAACAATCATAGTACGTGCAATTTGCTCTCCATATTTTAATTCTTCCTTTGCATTATGTGAAGAAATTTGTAATTGAACTTCAGATACAACAATTCTTAAAAACATACAAATAACAGCGTAAATTGGTCGTGAAAAGAATTCTTTACTAATTTTTAATGACTCATGTACTAATAATGAAAGACGATAAACCCCAGCACCAAGCTTTAGTTGAGTGGCTTGTGTTTTATTTTCTTGTTTAGATTTTTGATAGAAAAGATATTGAATAGAAAGAATACAAAACTGATTAAGTGTTTTTAATACATCAGGATGAATATCAACTAATGTTATTTGTTTTTCATTACCAGAAATAACTTTTAGGATTTCATTAAAAATGTACGCTGCTGATTTTAAATGATTTATTGCTGGTTGGATTTGAATTTTAAATAAAGAAATACATAATAAAATATGAGAAATAGCAACATTATATAATACATTAGCTAATTCAAAATAAATTAATGAAGAACTGCTACTACTATTATCCTTTTTAAATGTGTCTGACCATTTAAAAGTTATTTGAAGAGGATTTGAGTTTAAATCAATTCTATGAATTAAAAGATTGAGATAATTATAATAATCCGTTCCACTTTTGATAATTATCTCAGGATTATTAGAATTGACAAGTTTATCTCTTAAATTTTCTATAAGTTTAAGTGAGGGTTGTATTGATGGATAAACAGTTCCAAATTGTGAAGAAATGACTCTT
Source organism: Entamoeba nuttalli P19 (assembly GCF_000257125.1). Lineage (NCBI taxonomy): Eukaryota > Evosea > Mastigamoebida > Endamoebidae > Entamoeba > Entamoeba nuttalli. The sequence continues at coordinate 180 of NW_008578641.1, read as the reverse complement.
GTTAATGCTTGATATATTGGAACATTAGTAGTCTCTTTTAATTTAAATGGTGGAAAACTAATTAAATCAAATAATTGTGTCATTATAACTACTTCACTTTACTTTTTCTAGTTATATTTTGCTTTTTTTCGTTTCAAATCAAAAAATTCTAAATTATAAAAATAATATTATTTATTAATA
>NW_008578640.1:0-353 GCF_000257125.1 Entamoeba nuttalli P19 | reverse complement strand
ACATCATCAAACATTGTTATGATTCTTTCTTCTCAAAATTGTTTGTTAAAGAATGACTATTCAAATTAAGATGTTATGTTGTTGAATAATTTAAGAAGAAGTTTCATCACAATTAGTACCTTTTGAATGAGAAGAATCTTTTTGATATGGTTGATATTTGAATGGATTATTGAAATATGATTTATTATTCTATTATGGCTTATTTTCTTGTTCAATAGTACTTTTATTTATTCATTATTCAACTGATTTATTATCAAATATTTCATTTATTAAGTAATGACCTATTAATTCATAGACTCAATAAATAATAGTTTATTGATGTGTTGTTGATATGGTTATTCATTCTAATTCTA
>NW_008578639.1:0-531 GCF_000257125.1 Entamoeba nuttalli P19 | reverse complement strand
TCATATTCATTTCTAATCTTCTAATAATTTCCTTATTTCTCATCTCTAATTATTTGTTGTTATTCTTTCAAAAACACAAAAAGAAGAAGAAAATCAAATGATAATCTTAAAATTAATTTAAAATAAAAGAATTGAAAATACAATAATAAATAACAAAGAAAGAATGAAAATATAATAGAATGAAATAACAATAATACCAATGTATTTGATGATGATATTAATGGTTTTATTAATTTAGAAATTGTATTAAAATATTTCAATGAATATGAAATAATTTCATTTTAATCTATTTCATTAATTCATTATTCAATAATATTATTTCATAGTAATGAATTATTTCATATTTATAATGAATATGAATAAATAATATTATAGTAAAAAAGAATAAAAATAATACCATATCAAATAAATTATTCAATATATTTAAAAAGAGAAAGAAGAATGAAATGAATGTAAAAATAAAAAACAACAAAATATAAAAACAACATTGAAAAATTATGTTATTATTGATTTATCTTCTTCATTTAAAAA
>NW_008578638.1:0-635 GCF_000257125.1 Entamoeba nuttalli P19 | reverse complement strand
TCTTACTTTCTATTATTTCTTTTATATCTTGATTTCTTTTCTTTTTTTTCTATTTTTTGCAGAATTGATTGTATTAATTATTATTTCATTTTTATATTTATTTATTCTTGTTTCTATTTTGTTATATGAATGTAGGTTATTTTTATGGAATTAATTATATTTATAATGAATAATTTCATTCAATGTTGATTAATGATATTATTCTATCAAAATGTATTTAAATTATTTGAAGTAACATATTTGAAAATAATATGTCTATATTTATTTAATAACTTATGAATTATCATGTTTACTGTTGTATTTAATTTTGCCATTCTTGTTATTATATTATTATTTTCTATTATTTGTAGAATTTATCATTGTATATTTCTTATAATATTGAATATTACATCATTTCTATTTATTTCAATTTATTTGAATGAAGAAGCTTGATAATAAATATGATTATATTATTTTCTCTTTTATTTTCTTTTTATCGTATGCATATTGTTATTATATTATGAATATTATAATAAATAGTATTGTTCATAATTTTCTATTATATTTCATAAATTATTTATAACAAATAATGTGTATTCTAATATTTAATACATCAAAATGGCAACAAAAAAGCAAATAATGGGAAATGAAGAGAA
>NW_008578637.1:0-286 GCF_000257125.1 Entamoeba nuttalli P19 | reverse complement strand
GTGATGTTAATTTAATTTATTTCATATAAATTTCAATGAAGAATTTCATCTTTGATGTTTATTTATTATCATTTGTTATTTAATTTTTATTTATTATTATTAGTCTTATTGTTTCATTTATTCATTTATATTTTATTTTGAATGAGAAATGAATATTGTATATCTCAAACACAACAAAATATTAATACAAAACCATTAATCTAATCTCCATGTTATTAACTGATTATAGTGTTGAATTTTGATAGAAAATGATTAATCAATATTACTTGTTGTAATATAAGAATTG
>NW_008578636.1:0-1920 GCF_000257125.1 Entamoeba nuttalli P19 | reverse complement strand
TTAATAAAAATTTGTTCATATAATTTGTTTTTTAGGTGATATTGTTTATCATTGATAATCAATAATACTCAAATAATGAAAATACTTTGATGTAATTGGCAAACATTGATTATATCACTTTCACTGGTATTGAAAATAATTTGAATAAATCTGACAGAAATAGATAAAGAATTATATTCATAATTTATTATATCAATTCTATCTATTTGAATATGGTATGATAAAAATGAATGAAGAGTGTATTTATATTTGTTTAGAATCAATTCTTAATAAAGTGAAAGAAAAATGAAAGAAAATAAGGATTATATTCTACATAAATTATGTTAATACTTGTGGAGAACATGCTATGATAGTATCAAATATTTTTGATAAAGACATGTAAGATAATCACAAAACATTCTATGTAATGAATTTCATTCAATAAGACATTCGTACATCTAATAAGAAGAAAATAAAAAATTGAGTAAATGAAGAGAATAAAAACATCATAAGAATATAAAACATTGATTTATTCTCTTTTTTGTTATTTTGTTGCTGTATTGTTGAATTCGAGAAGGAAATTAAAAATATATTTTGGCATATCTCATAATTATCATGAATATTTATACAATAAATATGATAAAGAAAAATAAATTTAAATGAAAAAATTATTAATGAAATGTGTTTACAAACAAATAATTGTGTTATAATATTTTTGCTAATGAAATTTAATAATCTTTTAATGATTGTTGATAAAAGCGGTATATTCATAACTCTTATGTTTATTGATTATATTATTATTTGTTTTTTATTTATTAATCATTGTTATAGTATATCATTTGTTTATAAATTAGATGTTATCATTCATTTCTTCATCAATTCATTCTCTTCATTGATTATATATTTGAATACGATTTTATATTCATTTGTATAATTTATTCTATTTGATTTATTTGTTGTTTTAGATTGATTTTGTTTTAACTTTGTATGTCTGATATTATAACTATTTAATTACTAAATATTATTTTCATGAACTATTATTATGAACAATAATAATACTTTGAATATTTATTCTAACACATTATATTCAATTGTAAAATTTCAAATAAATCATTTTAAAACAATTAGAATAGATAATTAATATTAATGGTATTGAACAGATGCTATTAATATTTGACATATTATTATTTAACTTCATAAATACAATTTCTTGTATTTCAATAAACTCAAACATCTTTCTAATTTAAATACATTTTATAACATCATTAATATGAGTAATAATTGAATAATAACTATTTGTTACACAAAGTGTTTTTATTTATGTTAAACCAGAAATTAGTTAATAATTCAATAATTATTATTTCTTTTGAATATAAAAGAAATAAAATTAATTCATATTCAATTCATAAAATTAATATCATTGATTTTATTCATCAATGACTCGTTTTAACTCTGATTATCATCTGTTTAAATGATTATCAAAATAATAATGCAATATATATTCATGTTTTGTGTCATTTAAAATATTATTTTACAATTTTTAAACATATTAACAAAGGAATTAATTTAATTTATCATTATCAAACTTAACAGTTATCACTCTTGGTTGATGGTTATAAAACATTATGAAAATGAAGTAGATAAATGGCTATAGAGTGATTCGTAAGAATATATATTGATATAATATTTAAACAAAACTATTTTCATTGAACTATTAATATGATAGAGTTATTATTCAACAAATAAAACAAAGTATTAAAGAAAAAGACTTATTTATATTATATGTTAATTTGCTTTTATTTTTAATTAATTGTTTATTAAAAATTAATTAAAATGAATTTAAAATAAGAAAAACTTAAAAACAACAAAAATAGGAATAACACAATCAACAATAAATAACAAATTAAATGCCAAAACAAAAGAAATAATCAAACAAATAGA
>NW_008578635.1:0-249 GCF_000257125.1 Entamoeba nuttalli P19 | reverse complement strand
TTTCAAATATAATACTTATAGCATAAAACACATGTCTATTGTTAATATAGTAGAAATAATTGTTTTAGAAACATTCTTAATTGACAATTATTGTTTCAATAAGAATATTATTAGTAGTTGAATTGTAATTTCATAACAATCATTGAACTATTTTTAATACTTGTTTGTAAATTTCAAATTCTTCATCAAGTAATATTTGAATGATATGCATTTTCTTTGTTTTTTGTTTAACTATTAATTAAAATAATT
>NW_008578634.1:0-291 GCF_000257125.1 Entamoeba nuttalli P19 | reverse complement strand
GTTTGAACTTCTTTTATTTTTAAGATAATCATTCAACTTTTCTTTTTATTTTTTAAGAAAAAAAAATGCATTACTGGAGACACCACAAAAAATATAGAAAAAAAAAAAAAAAAAGAAATCAATTATGATTAACATTATCTTAATGTTTTCATCATGTTGAGAAGTGAGCGAATCAGTTTCTTCAACACACTTTATTTCTATTGAAATAAAGTTTTTGCAAGCATGCTAGACTTAAATGATTCCCAATTAAGTTGCTGCCTCACTTTTATTTTGATTTTAATGAGTAATATA
>NW_008578633.1:0-782 GCF_000257125.1 Entamoeba nuttalli P19 | reverse complement strand
TTTTTAATAATAAAATAATAAAATAAAAAAAGAATAGAAGAAGTTAAGTTAGTGAAGGTTAAATAACATCTCATTAATGTGAAATAGTTTTTCAAAATATTTTTCAATAAAAAAACTTAAAATGATAGAAAGAAATGAGTGGTGAACTACCACTTACTGGGTGGATTGATATTCGAATTAATTTGTCAACTAAAATCAAGAAATATTACTATGTTTTAGAAGGTAATAAATTAATATTATGTAAAGATGAAGATAAAAAGAAAGAAGTTTTTTCAATAAATTTAAAAAATGGGAAATTATGTTATTTGAGTGCAGAACAAGAGGTTATTGATCCAGTGAAAATAGAAATAACATTTGATTTATTAGAAAATGAATATTATCAATTTGAATGTAATAATAAACAAACATTAGCATTATGGATTAAAACATTATCATCCTATTGTTGTGTCACTGGAATTACTCATTATCCATTACACACTATTGCATTTAAAAGTAGTTATTGTATTCCATTAATACTTGTTCGATGTTTTAAAATCATTGATGAATGTGAATATCAACCTACTTCTCCTTTACTTCAACCATCATGTTTTGACCTTAATGAATTAAACGAACTTTGTGACATTAATTCAATCAAAACAATTGAACAAGCACATCTAATTATTCACCACTACATCACATCATTAAATCCACCATTAATTCCAAATTATCTTAATGAAGGAATTTTAGACGCAATGAAGAAAGAAAGTACATTAAATCAAGTAGAGGTACTACAAAAAACATTT
>NW_008578632.1:0-264 GCF_000257125.1 Entamoeba nuttalli P19 | reverse complement strand
AAGTTATCAGCATGTTTGGATGATGATTTAGTTTATGGTGATGAATTTAACCTTATTGAACGTCCTCATTCTAATCGCTCTTCTTGGGATGCATCTCGGACACGTCCTACTATGCAACGACCAAGCTCCTCATTTCAAGATACATCACCTACTCTAACACCAAAACTCTCTAACTCAAGTTCACAAAGAAATTCTCCAAAACAAAGCAAATTGTTTAGTAAATTCCGTAAAGTTGAAAAGGAAAAGGAAAAACAAGAGAAAAAA
>NW_008578631.1:0-245 GCF_000257125.1 Entamoeba nuttalli P19 | reverse complement strand
GTACAAGAATATTTAAAAGACGAATATATTATAATATAACAAAATAATGAAGAAGAGATTGAAGAAATAACAAAAGAAATTACATAAACAAGAAGAAAAACAAATAAAAAGATAGAAAGAGAAAGGAAAGTACAACAAGTATAGAAAGAAAACAAGTAATAATGAATATGATGAAAGAAATTTAATAAAAACAATAAACAAAATTACACAGAACAAAGAATATTAATAAATGAAATAACAAAAAT
>NW_008578630.1:0-425 GCF_000257125.1 Entamoeba nuttalli P19 | reverse complement strand
AAGATTATATAAATCAATCAATTATATTCAATGACTCTTTGTATTAATAAAAAGTGAATAAGTGATGTAGAATTTCCATCGTTTTTGAAAACTTATTGTATTATAATGAAAATATGCATATCAGAATATGTCCCGTGCAAGTTATGAAAAATACAAAACAAGAATAGTTAAAGAAAAGTCTATTAGCAAATGGGAAATAAAAAACAACAACTACCAATTATCTAGAAGAGTACATCAAAATAAATGTAGCAATATATATTAATTATAATGGGTATATTCCCATTTGTTTCTATATAGAAATTCAATTACCTTATTTTTATATCATTATATATATTATATATATTTGTTTATTCTGTAAATCTGTGTATCTCATATATTTCTTTTATACTAATATGTCTTAATAATTATTTCATTTCATCTTTTGT
>NW_008578629.1:0-258 GCF_000257125.1 Entamoeba nuttalli P19 | reverse complement strand
ATTTTACTACACCATCAATTTCTTTTGGTTGAGTTCCATATCTACATGCACATGCATCAGTACATCGACTGTCATTATATCCTTCAACGGAATTGTCACATTCTTCATCTGTATCTAATTTACCATTTCCACATAATGTACATACTCTATCATTTAAAATATATCCATCAATACATTCACACTGTCCAGTACTGATAGAACAAATTCCATGTTCACCACAGTCATGTGGACAAGTTGTTTTAATTGTTAAATTAATTG
>NW_008578628.1:0-2686 GCF_000257125.1 Entamoeba nuttalli P19 | reverse complement strand
AATAGTTCTGATAATCAACCAGATGAAAAATCAAATGACAAATCAGAAGGAACTAAGAATATAGAAAGCAGTTCTAATAATAATGGTCAATCAGAAGATACTTCAAAACATAATTCAGAAGGATCTAAGAATAAAGACGATGATTCTAAGAATCAGTCAGATGAAAAGTCAATGAATCACTCTGAAGATGGAACAAATGGACATTCAGAAAATAGTTTGAATGCTCAATCAGATGGAAATTCTAAAAGTGATTCAGAAGATGAATCAACACATAACATAGACAGTGCACAATTATCTGTTTTCTCTTTTATTGTGATGGTAGTTATATTAATGATTTAACTAACAAAACAGTTTTATTACAATTAGAATATTTTTATTTTAAGATTAAAGAAATACAATGAGAAAATCAAACATAGAAATGAAGTAAGAAATAGTTTGAAAATAACCAATTTTTAGTATTTTTATTTGTAGAATATTATCTTTTTATAATCATTTTAATTTGATATTTAATATTTTGAATGATAATGATTTATTTCAATTTCAATATTTCTTATCTTTATTTATTTTTATTCTTTCTCGTTTTCATATTTTCATAATTCATAAAAATAACTATCAATACAAAGAATTAATTAGTCAATTAGACACTACATTTATCATTATATTATATTTAATTTAAACTTATTTATTCATTACTGTTTTATTTATTGTAATGAATAATCAAAATAATGTAATATTTTCATTTAAAATAATGAATGAATAATTATATTATATGATGAATCTGTTATGTCTAAATTAACAATTATCAAATTATTCATAAAAATGAAATATTAAATATAAAAAAGTATTTAACATCGTTATTAATTGGTTTGTTTATCATTTCATTTTATTTTTAAATGAAAAAGAAGATAATAATAAAGATGAACAATATAAAGAATAATAATGAAAAAAGAATGAAAATACACTTTACTTCATTTAAAATAAATCATTATCAATAAAATATACTTACTATTTATATTTATTATATTAACACTGATTATTCTTTTTCAATATTATATTCTAAAATCTATTTTGAAATACTTATACATTGTATTGAAAATAATATCATAATAACTTCTGTATATTGTATTATTCGACTTATTTTATTTTATAAATAAACGAATGATAATATTGATTAATTTCATTAATAATGATTCAATTCTAATATTATTAGAGATTTCATTTTCTATTTCTTCATATCTTCTTTCTATATTTCATAATTACTCGAACATTTGAATTTGAATTATATTAATGAACATTTCATTAATTATTTAATATTTATCAAAATACAATGTTAAAATGTTTTAAATATTTCAAAACTATAACAAATGATTAAAATATCAAATATCATTTATCAATTAAATATATGAGAGATATTGTTATTAATCAATTGATGAATGAATATTATCAATAAATAAATATTAAATAGAATTCATTATGTTTACAATTGAAGTTTTTATTCATTTGGTATTATTTTTATATTTCACTAACATTTTCTATTTTAAATGAACAGCAGTTAATTATTTGAAAATAAAGTTATAAAATCAAATCAAATCAATGAATATTTCAGAAGAATAATTGTATTTTTACCAGAATTAAAAATGAATAAGAAAATATATTTCAATATTAATACATCAATTCATAATCATACAATTCAATACATTAACATAATGATATAATTCAACTTAATGTTATCAAATTATGTTTGAAATGATACAAATACAATTAAAATGATAAGATAATAAGAAAGAGATTTGAAAGAATAAAAACAATTACCAACACAAAAAGACAATAGTTATTTGATAGAAAAAGAAATTACTGACGTTTTACATACAAATATGATAGTGATTAATAAAAGAAGTAATTTCTACAAAATCAAATGAAATTCTAACAGAAAATGAAAAAGATAATATAACAGTAATGGTGATTATGAAGATTATATAAACAAAAAGAAATACAAGAAATGTTTTAGTTTCAATAGTCAAATATAATATAAATTTACAGAACTATAAGAAAATAAAAGAGAATAAAACATAATGATGAAAATGTCAGAACAGAGATAAAATATTAAAAATATTAATTCAAAAACAGAGAAGTGAAATTTGTTTATGAAATAAATTGAATGAATAAAGTTTGTATTTCTTTATTTGTTTATTTTAATCTCTTTAAATTCATTATTTCAATCAAATAAATCGAGTATATCATTTCATATTAATTATTCTTGTGTCATTTTCATTTGATTTGCTATATTGATATTATTATTCTCTTTTTTATTCTTTTCAATATATTTCTATCTATATTTTCTTTATGAAATACATATTAATATAATGATAAATGAATATTCAAAATATCAAATTATGATATTTAAGATGTTCAATGAAATAATATAATAAATATCAAAATATAATAAGAAGTTGATGATGGTATTAAAACTTTGTAATGGTTATTCATTTTAAATCATAGAATCAAATAACTTAAAAAATACAATGAAGAGTTATAAAATCACATTTTAACATTTAACAAAAATAAAAAAGAAGAGAATAAAGAATGAGTTTTTAAGAATCAAGAATGAAATAATGAAATGAACAATAATAACAACAAAATAATTGAAAACAAAATCAAAGAATAATAGAAAGTTGTTGTTTCATTT
>NW_008578627.1:0-261 GCF_000257125.1 Entamoeba nuttalli P19 | reverse complement strand
TCAGCGGGAGGCTAATAGTTGTATTGAATGCGGAGAAAAATATTATCGTTCATCATCACAAAATAAATGTTTATCACAAGATGACCTTGTTTATTGTATTGCAAAAAATTCATGGGGTTGTTCTAAATGCCTTGACGGAACATACATGTATAATGGTGAGTGTTATTTATGCTCAGATGACTGTATGACTTGTGGAACACCAACAGTATGTACATTATGTGCTAATGAAACAGTATTGAGAAATGGAAAGTGTATACCATT
>NW_008578626.1:0-219 GCF_000257125.1 Entamoeba nuttalli P19 | reverse complement strand
TGTATCACAATTCCTTCTTTTTATATGAATGTATGAGTGAAACCAAAATAAAAGAAATTGTTCAATTCACAGTTAAAACATCATGTTGAGGTAATTCAATTTATTTTGTTTCGTCTTCATTAATTACATGATCTAATTGAGAGGTTTTTCTTTTTTCTTTCATTTGAGTATTATTTAGACTATGTTCAGTTGGTGATCCATTGACATTGTTAAGAATAT
>NW_008578625.1:0-239 GCF_000257125.1 Entamoeba nuttalli P19 | reverse complement strand
ATATGACATTGGATTTCTATATTTTGTTTGCATTTCTTTATAAGACGTCAAGTCTTTACTCCATAACAATGGCAATAAAATTAGTTATATTTCCTGCAATGGAAAAGGATCTCTAAAATAATAAAAATAAATAACTTTTGTCAAACTAATAAAAATAATACATGACTTGATGTGTTAATAACGTTATTTAACTATTGATTCATCTTATGTTGAACTTATAAACATCAAATTAAATTAAA
>NW_008578624.1:0-2036 GCF_000257125.1 Entamoeba nuttalli P19 | reverse complement strand
TAATTTTATAAAATTTAAAAAAATTTAAAAAGAATAAAGAAAAAAAAAATATTTCATAATAATTTCAATTAAAAAAAAACCCTCTTTTTTTTTAAACTCAAAAAGAAAAAGAACTTTATTTGAAATGAGTGCACCTGATATTGATAATCCAAAATTACATTGTAGAATGTTAGAACAAAAATTTCCTAATGAAGATGACCTTTGTTTAGTTACTGTAGTATCTTCAAGTGAAATGGGAACATACGTTGCATTAAAGGAATATGATGATATTCAAGGTATGATTCCTATGTCAGAATTATCAAGAAAAAGATATAAACAAACTCGTTTAACACGTGTTGGAAAAGAAGAAGTTGCTACAGTTATTCGTGTAAATTCAGAAAGTGGATTTATTGATCTTTCATTAAAACGAACAACTCCAGAAGAAAAATCAGCATTTCTTACAAAATATACAAAGAATAAAGAAGCACATTTAATTATGAGATTAATTGCAAAAAAAGCTGATGTTTCAATGGAAGAATTATATACTATGTTTGGATGGCCATTAGCTAAAAAATATGGTACTCTTCATGATGCTTTTAGAAAGAGTTTAACTGAACCTGATGTTTTTGAACCATATGGAATTCCAGCTAATATATTAGATGCATTACATCAAACTATTTCACATTATATGACTATTCAACCATTAAAATTCCGTGCAGATATTGAAGTAAGTTGTTTTGCAATTGGAGGAGTTGAATCAGTTAAAAGAGCATTATTAAAAGGTGTAGAATGTGCAGGTGATTCCGGATTAGTTATTAAATTAGTTTCATCTCCATTGTATGTATTATTCCTTACTCTTCCGGAAAGACAAAAAGGAATGGAAATAATGTATGCTGCAGTTGCTGCTATTAAAGCACAAATTGAATCTGAAGGAGGATCTTGTGTAGTAAAAAGAGATCCATGTGTTGTTTCTAAAGAAGAAGAAATTGAAGAAAATGAAGATACAACTGAAGATGCTAATTCTCAAGATGCAGAAGATGAATAAATTTTTTTAATTGAAACAAATTTTAATTTATAAATCTTTTTGGATTATTTTAAATTAGAAATAATAAATGAATTTGAATGATGTATTACAATGAATTAAAATCAAGATTGGATATATACCATTTCTTATAATGTGTTCCTATAAAAACTAAACAATGAATTACTCCAGGTAACCAGAAGAAGAAAGTTAAAATAATATTTATATAAACTGGTAATGAACATTTATTCATAAGTACTATTGGCACAGGTGGACATATAAATGATAGAAACATTAAACACCAACATTTTAAATGACAATACATCAAATAAAAAATTTTTCAAATTATTAGTTTTTATAAAAGGGTTTAAATTCTTTCGTATTTAAAAGCATTATTGCTTTTTCTTTTTAACTCAAACTATTCAAAGGTCTTTAATGAATAATCTTATTTATTTTATTAGGTTCTTTTAACTTTATAAAAGAAGATAAATTCAAGAAATAAAGAATATTTAAATGTATTTAGTTTATTATTTTTTATATTATTTATTCTTTTTTTTTGTGTACATTTTTAATGTAATAAAAAAATTGTATTAGAAAATTTGAATGTCATAACCACAAATAACAATAAAACTAAATTAGATTAGAAATCAAAATGAGTAATTGCATATGTTCTAAAATGATTACAAATATAATACTCTGCATAAATAATACCTGGTACCCAAAGTAATAAACAAAGAACTAAACTAATCCAAAACTCTTTTTTAAATTTTCTCATTATTAATATTGGAAGAGGTGGAAGTATTATTGCAATTAATCCAAAGAGAAAACATTTTCCACTTGTATACATCTCTTTATTTGAAATGAATAGATTTTAATTTTAAAGATTTTTTAAGTTTAATTTGAAAATAGACTTCTGTTGCTTTGAGTTGTAAAAAGAATTTTAAAGAGAATTTTCTAATTAAATTTCAGTATTTCCTTTTTGTTGTTAAAAACATTGTATAAATTCTTTTAAATAAAAAGTAATTAATTAAGTATT
>NW_008578623.1:0-597 GCF_000257125.1 Entamoeba nuttalli P19 | reverse complement strand
AATATGATATTTAAATAATTTACTTAATAAAATTAAATAGATAATATATTAAAATATTAAAATAATGAATTTTATATTTTTGTATTACATATGATCAAATAGACTAGTAAATTAATGTAAATATATACCATTTTCATATTTTTGAACAGTATTTAAGATAAAAATAATTTTATTGAATTTTATATTTAAAAAATATTAATCTTAAATTTTAATATCTATATTAAAACTATTATCAGTTTCATATGCAAGTATACGTGATGGTAGAATGAATAATGAATTTTATATTCATATTTAATCAAGTAATATATAATTATGAATATCATATAAATATCATCAAATTATTAATTATTTATAAAATAATAATTTCATTTTATTATTTAAATATGATGCTTATAATAATTGAATAATTTTATCAAAGTTGTATAATTGAATTTCTTATTTCAAAATATTATTGTTTTATACTGTCTTATATGCATTTTTCTATTTTTGAATAAATAACTATTTTTCATGATTTTTTATTTATACAATTAAATAATATTGCATCAAAATAACTATAAATACAACTATAAATACTTATTTATTAAAATATTTAGATCT
>NW_008578622.1:0-3164 GCF_000257125.1 Entamoeba nuttalli P19 | reverse complement strand
ATATTATTAATTTTTTTATTAAAAATTTCTATTAAAAAAAAAAAGAAATATTGATGGTATTAATAACAAAAATTTTTAATGAGAGAGCAAAACAACCAAAAAAATAAATATAAAAACTTCAAAGTCATCATTTATTGATTATTAGAAAAAGAATGACAAGATATATTAAACGGATCTTAAGTTCCTGTGATGATCATTCAAGGTCACCACATCCGATAGAAGGAGGAACATGTGGGTTATATAATTTAGGAAATACTTGTTATTTGAATAGTCCATTACAATGTTTAGCTCATTGTGATATTATACAGTCATTTGCATATCAATTTCCAACTCCGTTTGTAAAGAGTTTAAAACCAGGAGATAAAACCTTATATAACAATAACGTTTGTTTTAAATTTATTTAAATGATAATAAATAAACTAATAGACAAAGATTGCTTTAGCATTTTTTTCAGTTATAAAAGCATTATGGTCAAATGACTATGTTGTTGTAACCCCCAAAGCATTAAAAGATTTAATTAGTGACAAATACGAACAGTTTAGAGGACATAACCAACAAGATGCACAAGAATTTACATTAGTATTACTAGAAGAATTAAATATGGATTTATTGAGAAATAACACAACTGAAATAATGGTTGGAACACCAGCAAGTATCAAATTAGAAAAAACACCATCTGAATTTGCTGATTGTATTTGGAATAAATATCTTCAAGAAAACGATTCAATTATTACTCATACATTTAGTGGACAACAACAACAAAAAATTACATGTTGTGAATGTGGATATTCAAGTGAATCATTTGATCCATTTAATTGTATTTCATTAACAATACCATCTATAGGAAGACAACGAGGGTTTGTACCATTAATTATCGTTTGTAAGCAAGGAAAACCTATTCTATGTAAAGTGCTTGTTAGTGTTTCAGTAGATATAAATGAAATTAAAAATCAAATACCCAAAGCAATTGGAAATCAAGAAATTAATATTTGTATAGATCAATTAGCATTTTATGTATTACAAAAAAATGGAAAAGGAAAAAAAAGATTAATAAATGAAGGGAAATTAAGTTTGATTAATTATGATAAGATTGTTGGGTATGAAATTGATTCAAGTAAAGAAATTAAAGTTATTATCTTTATTAGAGTTATAAAAAATGAAAATGTTGTTGTTCTTCATAATATTCCATTTCTTATTTGTATTGAACAAAATTGTACAATTAAAGAATTAAAAAGAAAAATTGAAAAACGAATGGAATGGATGAAAATGGAGAATAATAGAATTTGTATTGTTGATGAAGAAGGAAAACAATGTAAACTTTGTGGAGAACGTATTGGATGTACGGGATGTAGTTTAAAAGAAGATATGAAATTAGAAGAGTTAATAACAAAAACAAAAGAGTTATATGTTAGTTATGATTGTGAAGAAAATGATATTATTGATGAACAAATCATTTGTGAAAGTTATAAAATTACAAATAATCAAAGATTACAAACTACTGCAGTAAGTATATTTGCATGTTTAACGTTATTTACTCATGGTGACTCATTTGAAACTATTGATTGGTTTTGTGATTCTTGTAGGAAAAATGTTAAAGCAGAAGTTGATGTTACAATTTGGCGTCCACCTCAAGTTCTTATTTTTCAATTAAAAAGATTTGAATTTACAGAGAAATATGAACAAATTAAAACTTATGAACGTGTTGTATTTCCTCCTTTTAAATTTGACCTTAAAGAATATGTTTCAAATACAAGTTTTAAAGAACCAATTCTTTATGATTTATTTGGTATTGTTGTTTGTTATTATCATTCTGTTCATTCTTTTCTATTATTCTATAAAATAATCTTATTCACATCATAGAACCATCAAGGAAAAATAGATAAAGGACATTATTACGCTGACTGTAAAGTTGGTACTGATTGGTATAGATTTGATGATGAAAAAGTAACTAAATTAGAAGAGGTGCCAACTGGTTCTGATGATGCTTATGTATTGTATTATCGTCTCATTGAATAATTCTTTATTATTATTATTTTCTTTATTTATGAAAAAAAGATGTTTCAAATATTGAATATAAAGAAGTTTTTATATACAAATGAACTTAATACTATTTATATTTATTTTAGAATTAATTTAATATTAAGACTATAATAAAATCATATTTACTAATCTTTAAATATTCTTCTTTTTATGTGTAGCTTCAGTTATTCTATTAAAAGTAGTGAATATTCAAATAGTCTTAATACAACAATGACAATTCATTTTTTTAAATAAAAATCTAAAAGGATATTTCAAAATACTATTTTTTTATACAATTAAAGAATTATTCTTCAATAAATAACATTATATTATTAAAATAGAATCAATTGTCATATTACTTTATGCATTGAAGAATAATTTGTTGTTTGTTTATTATAATTCTTGAAAAAATCAAATAATGTATTAAATATAAATGCAATTAAAATATATTATTTTCTCATTAAATTGATAATAAATTAATGAAACTATTATTCTACTAAATTTATTTAAAAATTTGAGTTATAAACGTGGTATAATAAAGACTAAAATATAATTTTCTTAGTAGAGTCAAAAAGAAAATTTATTTAAGGTTGGTACATATAACTTATATATCGTTTTATATGTTATTGCTCTAACAAATTTTAAAATAAGTAAAGTTTATCTTTTAATAAAGTTATTGTTTTATGATAATATAAACACAATACAATGAATAACTTCTATAAAAAAGTTACTAATAATAAAAAATAAACGTCAAAAAAAAAATATAAGAATAACAATTAAAATAACTCTATTTTAACACAAAATAAAATCTATCCACCATTTCTTTAAAAGAAACAACACCCTTTCTCTTTTTTATGTTTTTCTATTTTCCAGTTTTCTTCTTCGCTATAACCTTTATATTCAAGTACATTTCTTGTTATTATTTCAAAGATTTGATTAATGTTTTCACTTGTTTTAGCACTGCATTCAATAAATGGTGATTTAATACTATCTGCATATTCTATACCTTCTTCTTTCATTACTTGTCTTTCATTTTCTAAGTCACATTTATTTCCAATTACAATAATTGGAATTATTTCATTCTCATCTACGTCTTTAACTTGATAAATTTCTTTATAAATTCCTTTCATTTCTTCAAATGATTC
>NW_008578621.1:0-261 GCF_000257125.1 Entamoeba nuttalli P19 | reverse complement strand
CATTTTTTCTTTGCTAATTTTCGTACCCATCTGTGAATGACTGAACATATTTTTGAGAAAATCTCATTAAATCTATCAAATATTATTAATAAATGCGTCTATAAGCAAACTACTTTGAATGATGCTCAAAATGAAATTAAAGAAACAATGAATGTTATTATTAATCAATACAACCATTATATTAGCAAAGATATTATGGATGAAATACTTATTTTAACGTCAAAATTATTATATTCACAAAACATTGAATCTCTAATTATT
>NW_008578620.1:0-441 GCF_000257125.1 Entamoeba nuttalli P19 | reverse complement strand
TTCTTTTGTTATTTGTTTTTCTGTATTTTTGTGGTGTCTCTTGTAATGCACCTTTTAAATAGAAAAAATAAAGAAGATATAAATAAAACAATTGTATAATTTTATTCGAATATTTCCATGAAATTACAAGAGTGGAGTTGCTATTCATGTGAACAAAAATATCATGAATAAATATCAATTATTTAAAAAAGAAATAAAAACAGAAAGAATAAAATATTAATTAAATGGATAAATATACAAATCATGCAACAATTAAGATAAATTAATTGAATTATCACATTTTTAAATCAATAATTAAATATAATCAAATGATAAATGGAAAATACATAATTGAAAATAAAATTACAAAGAAATAATAAAATTCACAATAATTATATTTAAATGATGAATATGAAAAGAATTACTATCAATAAAAACATGTATTTCATTACAATAATTACA
>NW_008578619.1:0-348 GCF_000257125.1 Entamoeba nuttalli P19 | reverse complement strand
TATTCTTTACTCATTGTTTTTATTAACACATCAATATTTCTTAACTATTTATTTTGTATGAAATATATCAATTTATATTGATGTTTTGAAATACATATTTCATTCATTTCTTTATTTATTGAAATGACACTCTTTATCCATATATTTGTATTTTTCATACTCTATTTTCTTCTTCTCTTCTTTATTATTTTCATATCTTTATTTCTATTAGTCTATTTCTATATTTCTAAACTTATCTAATTTCACTCTCATTATAATTTACAACATTTTCAATTTATTTTAATGACTTCAATCACATGAAAACAACAATTTCCAAAATCTGTTATATTTTGATTTATTGTATCTTCT
>NW_008578618.1:366-844 GCF_000257125.1 Entamoeba nuttalli P19 | reverse complement strand
GTATTATTCATCTTTCTACATTAATCATATCAACACTTTCTTGATTGTAATATAAATTAAGCTGTGTATTATTTAATATGTATAATATACTATTAATTACTGCTAGTGTAATGTTAAAATAAATCAAACATTGTTTAATCCATTGATGATTAATACTATCATATGCTTTGGAGATGTCATAATATGTTTCTACACACTTCCATTTAGCCTTTAATAATAATAATTAACTTGGATATAGTGTTTTTAAATAATTCTCTTTTGATGCATATGTATATTTCTTACATCAAATTTGATTTAATGATAATTGTTTTTCAATTTGGATTTAACAACAATTTGCTTTCTAATTTCATCTTTTTAATATTGATGTATATATTTTAACAGACAATTTAAACATGTTATTTGTCTGTAGTTTTATATGTCTAATTTATATCATTTATTATATATTAATATTGTTCTTCAATGAATAAAATGAAGATGC
>NW_008578618.1:0-356 GCF_000257125.1 Entamoeba nuttalli P19 | reverse complement strand
GTTGTTCTAAATATTTAATCCAAAATCATTTGATTTTATCAATTTACCTTCTAATTAGCAGTGAATTTAATAGCACAATCCAGTTCATTGGGAGTGATTATGGATATTCTATTATTGATTACATTTTCAATTAATATTTCATATAAATTAATATTTAGATAAATCTATAGTAGTATTAGTTTCATATATTCTTTTCCAGAAATTGTTAATGGAGATATTATCTAAATATTCATCTTATTTAGATTTATTTGGATTTTATCTTTTTCTATATTTCTTCATTTTATACTTCAATCTTATTCTTTTCAAATTGTTATTTCTTATTTCTGTTTCTATTATTTTCATCTTTCGGAGGTATT
>NW_008578617.1:452-571 GCF_000257125.1 Entamoeba nuttalli P19 | reverse complement strand
TGATTAATAAGAAAATATTCATGAAATAAATAATATAAATATACAATATGAAATAATGTTCAAACATATGAATATTCAATGATATGGAACAAACAATTAATGAAAAATGATAGAAAATA
>NW_008578617.1:315-442 GCF_000257125.1 Entamoeba nuttalli P19 | reverse complement strand
ATTATTTTGCTTCTTTTTTCTTTTTGTAAAATATCTAGATTCATTTTTTCTTTCCTTATTTTCGTACCCGAAAAGAAACAAATATAAAGAAATAACAAATAGAATAAAACAAATAGAAAAATAATAT
>NW_008578617.1:216-305 GCF_000257125.1 Entamoeba nuttalli P19 | reverse complement strand
ATATATATATAAATAGATAAAAAGAATAAAATTAATGTAATATTTGAAATGAATGATGTATATCACAATATTAAATAAGTTTAAATGAA
>NW_008578617.1:0-84 GCF_000257125.1 Entamoeba nuttalli P19 | reverse complement strand
ATCATCTATAAATCTATTAGAAACATAAACATGATGTGAATATTATCCAAAAATTTGAACAATACAAATAATTCTATTATTACT
>NW_008578616.1:1860-1951 GCF_000257125.1 Entamoeba nuttalli P19 | reverse complement strand
ATATAAAATGATGATGGATTGAAATGGAATGATCTTTAATGAAAATAGATTATTAAAAATATTTAAATTTGAATATTCATAATCATATGAT
>NW_008578616.1:1366-1850 GCF_000257125.1 Entamoeba nuttalli P19 | reverse complement strand
TGGCAATAAAATTTGTTGTATTTCCTGCATCGGAAAAGGAATGTTATGTTATTTGATTTAAAAAATGAAAGGATGAAAATAAGAAAAAAATTATATTATATTATTTTAATCATTGAAATATCACTTCATCTTCTTTTATTTTAAGAATGATGATAATTAATCAATGAAATGAAAATTTGGAGAATAATATCATTCGATTGTTATTTTATTTCATTCTATGAAACAAATATAATTGAATTGAAATATTTATTAATTATATAATGATTTATAATGAAATAATTAATTGAAATAGAAATATGAATAATACAGTGAATAATTTATAAATAATTGATTTTTAATATCATTTTGTATTTTTCTTTTAATTTATTTATTAATGTTTATTATTATTATTTCATTTGTGTTTATTATTTTCAAATAATTGAATGGAGAAACTATTATTCATCATATTATTCAGTGTTAAAATTAATACAAAGAATAAATGCAA
>NW_008578616.1:1104-1356 GCF_000257125.1 Entamoeba nuttalli P19 | reverse complement strand
GCATTTATTATTTTCTATTAATTAAATGAAGAAATTATTGTTCATAATATTTGTATTAAAAATAATACAAAGAATAAATGCATCAAGTAATAATGAATTGGAAAAGAAATAAACAAAATCCAACTATTTCATTTTATATTATAACATAAATCATCAATCTAATATAAAATGATGATGGATTGAAATGGAATGATATTTAATGAAAATAAAATATTATAAATATTTAAATTTGAATATTCATCAACATATGAA
>NW_008578616.1:895-1085 GCF_000257125.1 Entamoeba nuttalli P19 | reverse complement strand
AAAAGAAGAAATGATAATAACTAAGAATATGTTACTAAATAAAATATATAATTATTCATTATTAATGTGATTTTGACTCATATTTTAATAAATTTTTTTTAAAGATAATAATATGTAAAAATAATTAGTATTTTCATTCAAAAATGATTATCATCTCATAACATAATACAAGCAATTATGTATTTAATAA
>NW_008578616.1:333-885 GCF_000257125.1 Entamoeba nuttalli P19 | reverse complement strand
AAAAGAAGAAATGATAATAACTAAGAATATATTACCAAATAAAATAAAGAAATTATTCATTATTACTATTATTATTGTTTTTAATTCATATTTTAAGAATAATTGTTTTTAAAGATAATAATATGTAAAAATAATTAGGATTTTCATTCAAAAAAGATTAACATCTCATAACATAATACAATCAATAATTCATTTAACAAAATGATTATTTTAATCATTTTATTTTATGTCATTTTGATATAATATTGAAAGAATGTTTAACATCAATATATATCACAAATAAAATAAGAAGAACAATTATTTTATTCATTACTAAATAAATGGTATCAAGAAATAAAACAAATACATTGATAATAACATAAATAAAATGATATTTGAATGATAAAAATGAAGAAATAACTTTATTCATCTTTGTTCAATCTTATATTTCAATGAAATAATTAAAGTATTTGTAATATTTAAAATAATAATTATATTGAATAAATTATATATTTCATGTTTTAATACTTCATAATAATAACATTGAAAATAACTCTTTTTGTAATTTATCTT
>NW_008578616.1:113-323 GCF_000257125.1 Entamoeba nuttalli P19 | reverse complement strand
AAAAATGAAGAAATAATTTTATTCGTCTTTGTTCAATCTTCTATTTTAATGAATTAATTAAAGTATTGTATTTATAATATTTAAAATAATAATTATATTGAATAAATTATATATTTCATGTTTTAATACTTCATATTAATAACATTGAAAATAATTATTCTTGTAATTTATCTTTTTATTTGACCATGATCATTAAATATTTCATATTAT
>NW_008578616.1:0-103 GCF_000257125.1 Entamoeba nuttalli P19 | reverse complement strand
ATCATTGAATATTTCATATATTTTATTTCACTCTTTACCATCATTTTTAATTTGTGTTCTAGATGAATATTTAGTATAAATTAATATTGAAAATGATTTAATT
>NW_008578615.1:0-4490 GCF_000257125.1 Entamoeba nuttalli P19 | reverse complement strand
CTTTCCAACTATTTTCTTTTGATACTTAGAATTATTACTTGTAAATGAATCAGTAGTTTTAAGAATATTAACTTTTGCATTTTCATGATTTAATTGAATAATTCCTCCTTTAAAATCATTTACAGTAACTTCCACAGCTCCATTGATAACAACTGTTCCTTCTCCACTAATAGATTTGAATGTAGTTTGACTAGTTACAATATAATAACACCCAAAACTCATATTTAATTCAATATCTGTTTGTGAGTCTGATTGAGATTGGTAAGAATTACATGATATTGGAGTAGCAATAATCAGAGTAAATAATGTAAATAAGAAAATGATTAACATAAAAATAGTAATTGTCAGATGTAAATCTTTCAGTTTTATTATTTCCTTTAATTCGTTTCAATAAGTCTATTCCATATCTAAATTTAGTAATGTAGATTAGAAGGAAAAGTTAATAAATTCAAGATTAAATCTACGTAAATTAATAACATTACAAATTCAATTAAGGAAAAAAATATTTGTATAATTTTACTTTGCTTTGACTAAGAAAAGAAATTAAAAATCAATCAATTTTCTTTATTTTCTTCTTTTTTCAATTTTTGATCATCATCTAAACAATCATCTATTTCTCGATGTAATTTTTTCTCAGGTGCACTTATGTTAAATAAAAATCTTAAGGCATCTAAGTCTTGCTTATTAATTAACATAGAGAGATAAACTCGACCAACCCATCCGCAATAATAATTACCTTTCAAAATACCATCAACGACTTTCACTAAATAACACCCATTCCCTTTAAATTCTTTTTTAAATTCACTTAAAAGTACATCTTCCCTAAGAAGTTTCATAAACATTTCATGACTAACTTCAATGCAACGGTCTTTTCCGATATATTCTCCTAATGTAACAACACCTTCACTAACTATTCTATATGCTCCAACTAATTCACTTTTATGTCTTTTAAACATTTTAACACCTCCACTAATAACTTTAATGTCATGAGCTAAAAGAGTACTTGTTTTAGATAAATAATGAATTGTAAGACAATCTTCTCCAACAACATATAATTGGTCTTTAGGGAAAGAATCAGAAAGATTATAAAACTTCTTGATAGATTCAAATAACTTTTCTCCTTCTGGTGTAGAAAGAAGAGGCTTTAACTCTTGTTCATCTAATGGAGCCATTCCTCTTCTTCTTTTAGTTGGTTGTTTTTCAATAACTTCTTCACCATTGTCTCCAATATATTTTTTTTCTTTTTTTTGTTTAGGAGGAGGTGCTGGGGTTTCTCCTTTTTTAATGAAAACAGCAGTAAAGAATCCTCCAGTGTTTTGTTGGTGAGGAAGAATACGTAATGTATATTCTAAATGGAATTTAGCTGCTTCTTCTGGTTTTGGAGGGAAGGCAGTAATAGGAATATTATCATTTTTATCTTTCATTGCAGTAAAGTGTTTGTCAAATACCTTCCATTCTGATACCCCCTCACTAAATTTAAGAGTTGGAAGGAGTGGACGAGCATCAATAAGTTCAATAGAATCACCAAATATTCTTAAAAGTTCTGCTACTACTGCCTCATCCTCTATTGGATTAAGACTACATGTTGAATAAACAAATTTTCCTCCAACTTTTACATGACAAAGAACATGTTTCATAATATCAAGTTGTTCTCTATGGAGAGTGTAAGCATTCATAACATGCCATTTTGTTCGTGCATCAACATTTTTTCTTATAGTACCATCTCCAGTACAAGGAACATCACATAACATTCTATCAAATTGAAACCCATTAAATGATAATTCTTGAGCACGATAATTAGTAATAACAATATGAGGTGCTGATAACCTTTTAGTTTGATGTGTTAATAAATAACTTCTTTGTTTATCTACATCATTAGCAACAACACATCCTGTTGGACCAACCATTTCAACTAATTGTGAAGTTTTAGAACCTGGAGCAGCGCATATATCAAGTACTGAACTTCCTTCATGAACATCAAGTAATATAGCAGGTAACATACTAACAACTTCTTGTCTACTAATTTCTCCTGATTCATTCATAAGAATCATAAATTTATGAAGAGTATTGTATTGTTCACATTTTCTAATTTGTTTTCTTTCAACTTCTAATTGATAAGTATTTGGACACCACTCAAAAGTATGTGGTTTATACTCTTCTGGTATTTCAGAAATAATTTTATTAACAACTTCATGTACTTTGGGGAATGTTTCACTTGATTTAGTTAAACGGAAAGAAGTAGGAAGAGGAGTTTTTATTACTTTCATAAATTGTTCTTCTTCTTCTAGACTAATGATTCCTTGAAGTTTGTAATACTTCTCATAATATGGACTTGTTTGTTCGTATTTATTAAAGCGTTGAGGATGCTGCATAGGGTTACAATACATTTACAGATGAAGATTAATGTATTTTTCATATAACATAAATTATTTTTTTGTAATAAAAATGATATTTATAAAATGTTATATTTTTATCAATCAAAAATTTATTTTTGTTATGTATTACAGAAAAATAAAAGAAAACCAGAAAAAAGAAGAAACTGATGGAAATGTATTAGTTTGTTGAAGTTGGAAGAATTAAAAAAAAAATGAACTACAAACAAATTAAGGAAGATGAGGTTCGTTTAGTTACTTAGTATTTTTATTTTCTATTGAGCAATTTATTCTTCTCTTACACTTGACTCATTGCTAGTGGAAAGCCAAAGTTTGCAAATGCTAAAAAACCAAGAGCATCTGAGGTTGTTAAACAAAAAAAAGAACAAAAGAAAGCATTGATTGAACAAGAACCTGAAAATGAAAAGATTCGAGATATCTATAGAGATGTTAAAGAAACCCAAGATATTATGGCTGATGTTTGTTTCTTTTTTTTAAAGAATAAAAGAATAAAGCGTTAGATTAAATATGATAGAACATTGATAAAATGACACGCAATCTTGAACAAGCAGAAGACTTGGAAGAAAAAACTGATGCTATGGTTGAAAAGGCAAATACATTCAAAAAACAATCTCATCAAATGAAAAAGGCAATGTGTTGGAGAAAATGGAAGTTATGGATTATTATAGGTGTTATTGCTGCTATCATTATTGCCGTTATCGTTGTTGTCATCATTATTCCAATTATTAAAAAATTTACGTAATAATTAAATTTTTTTGTCATTTGCTAACATTTTTTACGTGAATAAGTAAAAAAAGATAAAAATAGTTTGAATGAAGGTGAATAAGAAAAAATTTTATTTAGTTAATATGTATTAGAACAACGTAAAAATAATTTAGTTTTAAAGAAGAAACGTGTTTCGTTTTAACAAATAACAACAGTATAAACATTTCATAAGAATAGTCTTATTACTTTTTATTTTATATCATATTTTTTGAAAAGGAAATTTAGGAATATATATTTAAAGAAAAAGTATGAACTAATTCAAAAAACATAAAAAAAGAACTATTAATTAAAGTATTATAATAATCTTTAACTCAGAATCTTAAATTTTAATTCTTTAACAATGGATACTGATTCATTAATAAATAGAATTTGTAAATTAGAAAGTTTAAATGAACAATTGATAAAAGAACGAGATACTTTAATTCAAGAATTAACAACACTACGATCAACTGAGAATGTAGAAAATCTTAGACTTCAAATAGAGCTTTTAAAACAAGAGAATAACGATTTAAAAAACAAAATAATTCAATGTTCTTCTAATCTTTCACCTAATGAATCAATTCCTTTTTTATATGATTCTGTGATTGATACTAATCATTCTTTCACAAGTGAGAAGTTATTGGTTGATGAAAATATTATTAGATATGATGCTATTCAAGACTTTTTATTCCATTCTTTAAAAAGTTCATTAGAAAGACAAATCAATGAAGTTGAAAGTTCATTTAATGTTCTTTATGATTCAATTCAAACTAAATCTACTTCACCAAGAGATTCATCAGGACTAAGACTTCAAGAAATCTTATTAGAAAAAAAAACAAAACTTCAAATATTAGAAAGTTTCATTAAAAAGAATCAGAAAAAATCCATTTCTTCTAGGAGTTCTTGTGACGTTTCTTCTTGTAATACAGAAAATAAGGTTCACAAAAAAGAAGATGACTTACCAAAAGAAATAGAACTTACCATAAATGAAAAAAAATTAATAATTGATGGAATAATTACGGCATTAAAAATGGCTAATATTAGATATGAAACTATTGATATAAACCCAGGAGATCTTTTAGCCATATTAAAAGAAGAAGAAATCAGATTTAATAAATGGGCAGAAAGGATTCAAGTAGAGTTGTCAAATCTTGTCAGATATTAAATCATATTGTTTTTACTTTTTATATTCTTTTAATAAAATTAATACTATTAAAGAGTTATACTTAAATTATTTGATTGAACCTTTCTTTATCTCAAAATTACTGAATTATAAAATTATTTTTTATTAATTATCTAACTATAAAAATACTAGTCAAGTGTGAAAAAACCCTGAAGAACTATGAAATGTGC
>NW_008578614.1:0-475 GCF_000257125.1 Entamoeba nuttalli P19 | reverse complement strand
GCTCTTGCCATTTTCCATGCATCTTGTGTTAGAACAATTCAACACTTTTATAACAAAAATAAAAGTTATTTAGCTAACTTTGTAAATCATTCATACGAGAATTTTTGATAAGTCAAACTAAAGGCTTAAAATAATTGCTTTATTCCAACTACGTCCAGTACAAACTTTGAAATGATTTATTAAAACCAAATAAATCTTTAAGATAATTCATAATATTTATGATAAAATTTTTATTACTAATCAATACTAAAAAATGAACTTTTTGTGGATGAGTTGTGAAATTAACATTCTCAAGATAAATTTTATTATGAATAAATAACAGATAAGAAAATAACATATATTTAGCAGATTTCAAAATCAATAAGTTAAACTAAACACCTCTAAGTTAAATAAAAAATAATTGAGTTTGAATATATTTTTCATATATTCTTCCTAGTTTAGCGGGGACTAATCCCTTCCCTATTTAAAAAACACT